>NC_048303.1:22076208-22126097 GCF_013100865.1 Trachemys scripta elegans | reverse complement strand
GCCCCCGCCGGAGCCCCCGGCCCGGCCCCACCGGAGCCCCCGAGCCCCCGCCGGAGTCCCCGAGCCCCCGGCCCTGGAGCCCCCGGCCAGGCACCGCACCGCCGGCCGGCCCCGGAGCCCCCGGCCCGGTCCGGCCCCGCTCCGCCGGCCCGGCCCCCAAGCCCCCGGCCCGGCCCCCCCGATTTTCCCAGACATGTCCGGCTTTTTGGGCTTTCCCCCCGGATGGGGATTTGGAGCCCAAAAAGCCGGACATGTCCGGGAAAATCTGGACGTATGGTAACCCTATTCAACATTACATCAATATATTGTCTCATACTATAGAATTAGATATCTTTGATCTATAATGTATCTTAAATAAAACTATCTTTAGGTAGGTTTTTTCCTCAAAAAGCATTTTATCAAAAAAATCTGATTTAAATAAAAATTCCAATTTTTTATTTTTATTTTTTTAAATCGTTGATTTTTATCCACCCTGGATATTGTATTCCACATGTGTGTGTTTCATGAGTCTTGGCTTCTTAAGAACTGTCATAGCTCTTAAACCATTTTGATTCCTTAGGGCAGCAGTAGCAAAGTTAGAATGAACCAAGCCCCCCGACAAACCATTGTGCATAACTGTGCCCAGGGAGTAAAACATTCCAGTTGTTTTTGCTACCTGGCTAGCAAAGGAGTTTCTGGTTCTCTGCACTTCTTAAAAACACCAAGGGGAGAGAGTTTGGGACGCCTGTGCCTGGAGCTGGAGAAGGAGGGAACTGGGCATCTCTGCTCTGCTGCTTAACTTTGAAACAAGGGGTATTGGGAAACTTAAAGTGAGGAGAATCTTTGGACTGTGTTGTTAAAAATCCTAGAGAGATTTATTTTGTGATTTCTTTAAGTTGTTTTTTTCAGGTAAAAGGCCACTTGCTTGTAATTTCTTTGAGATCCCCTCATCTTTTGCTGTGCAAGAGTGAGAATCCTGGATTGGTAGATGCTATCTGTAAAGAAGGGAATGCTACGTCCTTCTGCTTCTCTGACTAAGCCGGTGAAACAGGCTTGTCACTTGCCTAACTACCGCTCCTTGGAAGCTGTGGGTTATTTTTTTTTTTTAAATAATTTCACTGCATATACCTTTTCTACTTTTTCTCTAAAGCTTTTTAAATTTAATTTGGTATTGGCTTATTTTGGGAGCTTCCTCTTCCATATTACGGAAGGCACTAGTTGGAATGTTCAAAGGGCAGCATTTTATATCTTGCAGAGACTGGCATGTATGGGGCCTGGTTCAGATTGTACCTTGGTACTGCTGTCCTCAGGGTTAACTGTCTAATTCTAGGGAACACTTTAATACTACTGCAGAACGTGGGACTACTGCAGAATGATCTCTTCAGAGAGGCAGAAGCACAAACAAGCAGTTCTCCTATCTGTGCATCAAAACAGCTCTAGTTGTCAACTACTGTGTTGTGCAGATGGGTAAGATGACAAAAGGATTATCTGCTTTTAAGTGTCTGCTGAAATAAGCACTTAGCACGTTGAGCATCTATTGCCACAAGCAGTGAAAATGTGTATTTGGCAAGTAATCACAGAAAAGCTTCTGTTTAATGGACACTTATCAAACAACTACTGTGTTACATGTTCTTGTTATCGGAGAGACAGATGGTTCAATCCAGGCCTTTGTATATAAAATGGAAACTATACAGTACATAACGTGAACTAATAGCATGAGTCACCAGCTTCACTACAGATCAAAATGTAACTAATGAAGAGCCTCCAGGAACCATTCCAGCTCATTAACGAAAAAAGGGGGAAAGCAATAAAACTCAGACTGAGACAATGCCAAGCATGAAACATTTAAATGAATTCACTGTCTTTACTACCGCACACATGAAAATCTAAAGTTGAATTGTGTCAATGAAACTATATAGTGGGAGACTCCTCTTCAAAGCCAACTCCCTAACATCAGAGAATCATCCTCTGACTGATCATAATAGTTGAACTATCTGTATCCCCAGTGGAAATTTTTCATCCTAGTTTCTTGGGATATTGGCAGCTGCTAGAGTAAAAAGAGAATGGAGACTGGAATGTGTGACGGATGTGGTGCTGTTCTGCAATTTATGAATACAGTACTCTGACCTAGTTATTGGGATGTTCACTCTATGAATATTTTGGTTTAGTTTCATAGAGGGCTGTAAGGAAAACCAGCAGCAAGGAAGAAGAGCTCAAGATAAGCCACTCCTCAGCATATCATTGAGGGTTGTTGCAGGACGATGGCAAAGCCACTGCGTTTGAGGATTCTGTCTTGAGCTCCTACAAAGCCTGCAAGATTTTTGACAAGCAGGGCCCAAAGCCCAGGAACTGACAAGAACAAAGGCACTCTGGCTGTATACTGTGAGACTGTCCAGCGGGGAGGTAGTTATTGGGCAAATCCTGACTGACACCAGCACTTGCTCAGGTGGCTGTAGGATGTTAGGTAAGACAAACATGCATGTAGAGTTTTTTGTTTTAAAATCTCTTGCACTTTGTTCCTACTGTTCTCTGGTTTAAGAAGGCTGTCCAGGAGTCTGTGACCAACAGTCCTGAGATATACCAAAGGGAAGAATCACAGGTACTGCAAGGTACTGTAGATAAGCCCTGATCTGAGTAGGATAATTGTAGAGTTCCATTCCAGGAGAGAAAGGCATGAGTCCTGACCCCTATGAGGGTGCACTCAGACTTGGAAGGGGACAGAGGGGCAGCTAGCTCTGAAAGCATGACGGAAGACAAACCGACATGAAGGGTACTGTTTGTATCTGGGGGTGGGGGAATTTATACTGTAATGCCTTCACTTCCAAAAGCTGAATATATTCTGAACCATTGCTGTACATCCAGAAAAGAGAATGAGAGAAAACCATGCTATTAAAATCCTATTGCCATAAAACTCAGTTGTTACACTACAATGGAATGAAGTATCAGGGGGTAGCCATGTTAGTCTGCATCTGAAGAAGTGAAGTTTTTTACCCACAAAAGCTTATGCCCAAATAAATCCCTTAGTCTTTAAGGTGCCACCGGACTCCTTGTTGTTTTTACAATGGAATCGTTATCCAGGATTGCAGCAGACTTTTCTTCTTAAACGTACTGCTTCTTATGATGCTCTTCTTCCAGAGCACTGACAAAGCAATGTTAGGTAATGGTACATGCTCCACTCAGTAATTCTTTACACTTGTTTACATCCTTTATCCAAATAGTTGTTACCACTTTACAGCTTTACTAAGTTAATTAAGCCTCATAGCAATCCTACAAGCTATAAGCATGACATGCATTTACAGATTGGCAAATCTAAGCACACAGAAGGTAAACCCAAATATTCAAGCATCCTCTAATCTTGTGGACCAACTTTTAACTGCTTCACTGATATATAGGGTCTGATTTTTTTTCAGAGGAGCTGAGCATCCACAATTCCAGATGAAGTCAGTGGGAGCTGTAGGCTCTCAGCCCTTCTGAAAATGAGACCCTAAAAGGCTTCAAGTTAGACCTCCAAAGACACAGATTCTCAAAAGTATCCATTAATTGTAAGTTTAGTCCTAAACAGAAACTTGCCCAAGACTATTTAGCAAATCAGTTGCATAGACAGGAACAGAATACAAGAATCTTTGTTCTCACTTGTGTACTCTCGCTACTAAACATACATCCTCTCAACAAAATGTATTAAGGGGCAAACTCTGCCATTTTTTACTCATGTTTTGCAGTACCTTAATCTGTGGGAAGCCCTCTGGATTTCAGTGGCCCTCCATAAAGAATAAGGCACTGCTCAGTGTAAGTTTGGTGGAAGACATCCTTATAAAAAGTGCCACATCCCAATACCCTTTATCTGGATGGGTAGCCCTTACTCCACAACTAGTCCTGCTGACTTCAATGGAAGTCCTTCTAGAGAAAAGTACTATTCAGCATAAGTAATGGTATCATAACCTGGCCTAAGTGTTTTATTGATGTAAAATATTAAAGCACCAGATTCTACGACCTGTAGTCAGGTTGTATAGTACCTTACTTCTCAGATAGCTGTAGTTACAGGAGATTTCTTTTGCATACTAGAGGGAAACCTAGTTACAATCTGCTTTTTTAGTTGCTTCTGGGGCAGGTGGGTTGCCAACTTTCTAATCACACAAAACCAAACACCCATGCACCATCCCTTCTCTGAGGCCCCACCCCGCTCACTCCATCCCTCCTCCCTCCATTGCTCCCTTTCCCCCACCCTCACTCACTCGCTCATTTGCACTGGGCTGGGAAGGGTCCCTTTTTGACTGGGTGTTCCGGTTGAAAACCAGACACCTGACAATCCTAGGCAGTGCACAATTGCACTGCCCCATACATGAAGCTTGTAGCAAAGCCACAATTCAAATCTCTGCAACTAATACCATAGAAATAAATGGGGCTAAGTGAGATTTGATGGCTTTCAGCAGGAAACTAAGCAAATTTGAATGACAACAAAATGTTGATTCATATAGTGAATGAACTCCACTCAAATTCTCATCAAGCACTCAGTCCCGTGAGGCGCTAAGCAATTCTCAGGACACTCCTCAGAATCAGGCCTATATAAGAGGTTGTTTGTATCTTAAGTTTTTCTCTCCCCACCTCCAGACTGTCTAGAATTTTTCTGACCTTCAGTATTCTTTAGTCTTATTACTTCTTGACATTTAAATCCCCCCCCCCCCCCCCCAGATTTTTATAGTGTAGGGATTACTCAATAAACTAGAACCCTTGTGACAGGGTGCTGGGCAAGAACTGCTGACTCAGCCCTCTGTCACACTAGCTCCCATTAGGGCAAGTAGATTGGAGCTGGCTAGAAAAAAACTGAGCTTAGCTGATGAATGGGAGACAGCTACCAACACAATTAGGCTGGGGCTGGGAGGAAAGAAGCCGGGAAAGAGGAGGAGCAAGGGAGTGGAAGCAGAGCGATAGCTCTTCCCTCCTGCATGCAGACACTAGAACCCAAGCTGTGTGTGGTTTAAAAAGGTGGTGGGAGCACAACCTGTAAATAAACAGCACCAGTGGTTACTGAGCCCCAGAGTCTGAGTGACTTTGTCAGCACAGCTTCACCCTACAGTCAAGAATTTGCAAGAGGTATAAACAGTGGCATCAGTATATCATCAAAGCTACATCTACACTACCTGCCTGAACCCACAGGTATGTATTTAGCACAGCTACCCTGTGCCTCCACTCCTGCTGCCATGGCTACACTACTATTTTTAGCATGCTATCTTGATAAGAGCTAGCACAATTGTCTGTGCAAACTGGGAATCACACCCCAAGCTCATAGGGTAGATATTCCAAGACATGAGCAATATTGCTCATAGAAATCCATCATCTCTATATGGCACACTGGCAGAACTCAGTCTAGTTAGTATACAGAGTCTATTAAAGCAAGGTGAAATTCCAAACGTTTTGTAGCATCAGTGATGTGCTGCCAATATTTTAACAAGAGCTCTCACAAAAATTTCCCCCTTACCCTGTGATATTTATGTTCCACATACCAGCAGAGCAGAGGGCCTCAGAAACCAGCAAATCTATTATTTTCCTTATTAAACAAAACATTTTTCATAACTAACTAAGGAAGGAGGCAATGACACTTAGCCAAAACATTTATATAAAGCTCTACTTTGCAGGAAGTGTTTGGACTTCGTTCCTGAAACATATACAGAATATATCACTAGTGTAGAGCTGGGCTGAGCTTGGATAGTTTGGAGGAAGATTGGGTGAGGGAAATATCTTGAAGGGTGTGACCGGAGTCCCGTGGAGCCAACTGAAGTCACTCAATTAGGGTGGACTGCAAAGAATGGGCCAGACAATCCCCAAAGTTGGTGATTATTCCAATACTTAGATTTACCAAACAACTTCTATAATATCTCACTGGTTACCCAGATAGCCAACAACACAGTTCCCTTAAAGTAACCCAGCCTCACACCTCCACCCAGACTTCCAAGTCAAATATGATGAGGATTACTGAAAATCTTAGTCATCATATAAAAAAGTTCTACCAATCCCAAAGGATCAGACACATTACCTCCCAGGTTAATGAATATTTCAGTTCTTACCCAAATACACACTTACATCCAATTCTTATTAACTAAACTAAAATTTATTTAAAATAGAAGAGAGAGAGTATTGGTTAAAAGATCAGTATACATACAGACAGGAGTACAATTCTTGGGGTTCAGATTCTTAGCAGAGATGGTGAGCTTTGCAGTTGCAAAGAGTTCTTTCAGAAACAGTTCATATTTTATAGTCCACTCAGGACTGGGATCTCCGTCCTTATGGCTTAGGCTTCCCCTGCATGAAGCCTCAAGCAGATCTGAGATAAGAAAGGATTGGGACCCAAAGGCCTTTTATACAATTTCAGGCCCTCTTGTGACAGCTTGGAGTCCTTCGCCGAACAATAGGCACTCAGCGATATTCTATGTTTACAGTTCATTTAAATGTCCTTTTGATCTCTGAATTAACAGAATACAGCATAGATGGGGACTATTTGATTACATTGTTAATCATTACACAGTATATAAGTAAACACATACAATTAGTATCACCTTTAATTTCTATCAATATAGGTTTAACTCTATATTTTTTGGGAGTAATCTGAAAACTTCCCAAAACAGTATCTTTAAATTTACAATACTCTAAAGCATCTTCAAAAGGCATTCCATTGAATATATTTTGAGCTTTACCAGTTAATTTTGTAATCAGGGTAGGAACTCTCTTATCGGGGATTTCATGTATTACACAGAGGCTTTCAAAGGTAGTCAGATATTCAGCAATATTGTCCTCCTCACTATATGCAGGACATAAGTGTTCCTATTTGTGGATTTTTGGAGTGATGGGAGTTGTTGGGGTGGGGGCCTCTGGTGTTAACCCTGCAAAGTTAACTATGCTGGTGAGGATGGTATAGGGCAGCTATACCTTGCAGCTAATTAGCAGGATCTTGGACCCTTATCCGGGGTCTAGAAGGGAAAGATAGTGTACCTTCCTATCCTGTGATGCAAATGAATAAAGGAGAGAGAAGAATAAAGTAAACAAATAAGAGCTTTATTTTAAACAGGTAACTTAATAAGAGACAACAGTGAGATGTGGTTTGACAGTTTGGGGTCTGAAGCCCCAGGCCCAACCAAATAGGAACCTTGGCAATAAATCAATAAACCTAAACCAAAATACCCCAGATACTGCGCCATTTCTAGGTGTCGATAGGCGGTAGATGGTACGGCACCGTTGTCACAGGCGGCTGATGGACCCTGGGTCTCAAGTGCTTCTTAGCGGGAGATCAACAGGATCTGCTGATGCTGAAGAGAGGCCTGGTTCTGTGATCACCTGAGGGTGAGCGATCAACAGGACCGCTGTACCTTTCTCTGAAAATGATGTGGAGTTCAGAGATCGGTAAGTAAAGTCACAGTTCTTAATGCTGATGTCTTCAGATGCTGGTCTTCTGATCTTCTGGTCCATGTAGCCACACAAATACAACGGTACTGTGGCTGCCTCTAGGACGGACAGCAACTAGGCACCGGGCATTCAGAGTTTATATAGGCACAGTGCACCAAAGTTCTGAGGTAAAACTGGCAGCTCCCCTGCTGGAACCTGTTTGAACCAGTTCTACACTGACCGTTGGCAGCCTTTCCCACCAAAGTTCCAAACGGTGCGAAAACTTCAACAAGAAGCTAAACAAAGATGGAGTCGAGCTGTTGTTTGTCAGGCACACCATTTTGAATTTCAGACTCCATATCTAATACATGGTCAAATACCTTAACCAAATGTAAAGGCATAAAGTACAACTTATTCTAAAGCACAAAACAACTTATCATCTCTATTTCATTGGTTAGTGAGTTCTTTAACATGTTCAGGTTGCATATGAACTTCTCAATTAAAGTAGGTTTCTAAATAATATAAAACTACTAAAAAATGACATGGTGAGAAAATCCCTACAGACCACATACCAAAGTCAGTGAAAGGGACTGGGGAATAGGTGGTCTAGCCTAGTGATCACAGCTGGGCTGGTGTCCACAAGCAAGAATGGCAATGAGGCAGTAGTCAGTGAGCAGGGATGGGAGTAATTGCTAGAGTGGGGATCAATAAGCAAGGGTCAGAGACTGGAGATCAGAAAGCAAGGTGAGGCCTGGAGTCACAGCAAGCCAGCACTGTGTGATTACCCAGACAACTTCCTGGCACACCTTCTAAGGTTAAATAGTGAGCATGGGCCAATGATAAGACCACAGGGTGCTGTTATGGGCAGTTCTTCCTATGTTGCCTAATCTCCACCAGGCTCCTTGGAGGTGGTTCCGCATGGCCTCTTTTTGGTGCTGTAGAAAGTCAGCTGACCCAGGCTTTGTAGACCTGGGTTCTAGTCCCACAGATCCTTACAGTCAGCAAGGCATTACTTACAGTAATGAGCAATAAACACAGGGAGAGCACAACAGTGGGTTCTACAGTAACATCAGCATATGCCAAAATGTACTGAATGCAGAGCCAGTTCTCGGCATAAGTAGACTAAGCAATTAACTTGCTGAGCTGCTCAAGAGCCCCCTTGTTCACTTCTTATAATAACTTGCCTGTTTTATTGGGGAAGGGGGAAATATTCCTGTTTAGGGTTCCCAGTGGCCTAGCACCGGCTCTGACTGGATGGTATGTGCAACATTTTTGAACACATCCTAGCATAGTGGATCCCAATCAAAGCCTAAAAAAGGGGAAAAGGCTTGTCTGTAACACCTGCTTGGAAAGGCCAACTATTTTCTAGATCCTCATTGAAGTCCCTCCTACAAGGGAGGAGAAAAATTTACAAGTTAATAGAAAAGTTTGAAATCCATTCAAGGGCTTCAGGAGCTGCAGAGTGCACCTTTGCTATACATCCTGAAAATGAAAAGATGGGACACTTGTTCACGTGTTTGATGGTTTGGAGCAGGGGTAGGCAACCTATGGCACACGTGCCAAAGGCGGCACACAAGCTGATTTTCAGTGGCACTCACACTGCCCAGGTCCTGGCCACCGGTCCGGGGGGCTCTGCATTTTAATTTAATATTAAATGAAGCTTCTTAAACATTTTAAAAACCTTATTTACTTTACATACAACAATAGTTTTGTTATTTATTATAGACTTATAGAAAGAGATCTAAAAACATTAAAATGTATTACTGGCACGCGAAACCTTAAATTAGAGTGAATAAATGAAGACTCGGCACACCACTTCTGAAAGGTTGCCAACCCCTGGTTAGGAGTCTCTGCATTCACACTGGTGAATCCTTGATTCTTCATCTGCTCATCAGGTGTGGGCACCTTCCATGTAATGACCTAATATGGATGACTGGAAGAAACCAGGTGGTTCAGCAGTGGGATCATCTATGTGGTGCTTGTTGTTTATGTCAGAGCCTGCCCATTGCATCAGCCAGGTGTTTTATGGATTGAAGTTGGATGACAGAAGAGCTTCTCCAGCAGCCTGCAGAATAGTCAGTAGGACTTAAGGCAAGTGGGAGGTGGGAGAAGGAGCTTTTGGTTAGTGAGAGCTTTGTTTTACTCATGCAGCATAACCATCTCTCGCCTAATGGTTGAAGGAAGGATGTTTTTGAGGCCTGGAAGCCAAGGCAGTGGAGTGGACTTCAGGGTGCCAGGGACAAGTCTCATAATCGCATTTAGCTTGATATCGATGAGGTCCATGTGTGAACTTCTCCCCCAATTAGGTGTGCAGTATTTGGCTGTGGAATAAACTTAAGCTAGTGTTGCCATTCATAGTGTCCAAGCATCACAATCTCAGCTAGAACCTACTATCTTTTGGATGATATTGATGTAACTTCTTTTTATGACTCACCTGATTCAAATGATGTTGAAAGGTAAGGCTGTGATTGAGAGTGACTGATTCCTAGGTAGTGGGAGTTAGGATTGTGGGTGATTGCCTTGCCACAGAAGTTTGTTTAGCATCCTCTTAGCTTCAGAATTGCTAAGATGGAAAGCAGACACTTTTTTGATGGATTTGGTTTGAGCTGCCAGTACTGAAAGTAGATTTCCATACCCTTCATTACAATCTGAAGAAGATCTTCTGCTTCCTTGAGTGTTTTGCCTGTGTCATTAGTGCCACGTCATATGCATAAATGAACTTGTAGCGTGTCATTTAAGGCACATCACTTGTATGTTAAAAAGGGATGGTGGTAGTACTAATCCCTGTGGGAGGCCGTTGTGCAGACTCTGCTTTTTGCTAACCTGACTTCTGAGATGGACATGGAATCTTCTGTCCGAAAGCATTGATCTAATGAGTCAAAATGTCCGGTTGCACTGAAGCAGGTTGGATAGCTTCAGCAGTCGGCTCTTGTGTCAAATGGCATCGTAGACTGATAAATTGATAAAAGCTGCAGCCATTTGAAGCTATATTTTGTGTCAGTTAGCTGGGCTAGTTCTTCATTTTTTTTCTTATTGAATTACTTATTCCATCTGGCAGTGGTGTTATTGTTTAGATTGCTTCTCTCAACTTGTTTCTAATTGTCAGAAAATGATTAATGAATAATCCCACATTGCTTTTTGTGTGGTATTTTTAATGGAATTTTATTTATCATTGTGTTTTTTTTCTTCAAAGAAACTGTTTAGATGGAAGAGACCATTTTAGTTTTCATTGTTACCATACACAAAGAGCAAAATAATGTAGATTCAATTATTTTAGATTAAAGAAAACAATAAAACAGAACAAAAAAGCTGCTGTCCCTGCAGATGGGAAGAATTTTTAGAATTTTAAAACTTCAGTACACAGAAACATAACTGCAGAAAACCAAGACATAGCAGTTTTGGTCTGATCCTACTCAAAGTTCTGTTTGCTGGATTGCTTCTAATCTACACTCCTTAGTTCATTTGGCTTGAATTTCAATGTTTATTTTTTCCTTCTGAAAAATTCTTTTATGCAAATATAACCCACTGGTCAGTGTGTGTTTTCCCCTCTCTGTGCTTGATCCAGGGCCGGCTACAGGCACCAGGCACCCAAGCACATGCTTGGGGCGGTACCTGGTAAGGGGCGGCGGGGGGATCGCGACACGGCATTCCGCAGGGGGGGGGGCGGGCTCCGGTTGCGCGGGGCTCGGCGAGGGGGCGGCGCGGGCGCGGCGCTGGAGGGGGGTTCCGGCGGCGCTCGGCAGAGGGCGGGGGCGGACTCTGGTGGCGCGGGGCTCGGCGCTCGGGGGGGTGTTCTGGCGGCGCTCGGCGCGGGGGGGGGAGGGGCAGGCAAAAAAGCTAGAGCCGGCCCTGGCTTGATCCATAGACTATGTGAGTCTGGTACAGCCCTCTGCTGCAGAGCCTGACTCTTTACATTTAATGTAAAAACCTCACATGTTTAACTCCAGTGATTCCAGTTCAATCTTGTGTCAGCCAAGAGTCGTAGAGTCCAATGCCAGAAAGGACCACTGTGATCCTCTAGTCTGACTTCCTGCAAAACACAAACTAGAGAACTCCCCTTCCCCCCCACCCCAATTTTTGTTTGAATTGGAGCATAGCTTTTAGAAAAACATCCACTCTTGATTTTAAAATTTCCATTGATGGAAAATCAACCATGATCCTTGCTAAAGTGTTTCCATGGTTAATTACCCTCACTGTTTAAAAAAAATGTACACCCTATTTCCTGTCTGAATTTGTTTAGCTTCAACTTGAAGATGGAAGGTGTCACATAAGGCCATCATACTTGCCAATGTTGTAACAATTTTTCCTGTTAGGTACTGCACCTACTGATCATATTATCTTAGTTGTGCATTAAAAATACTAAAAGAATATTAGAGTAAAAATGTTGGTGACTTAATAAATCCTATAATCTTGGTGAAATGGATGTAAATATTAAGATCTAGTTGTTGCATGCCATTTATTTGCTAGATAAAATAATAGTGATGCTCTTGACACAGGGCAAAAAAGGGATTTAAAGGCACAAATAAGTGCATGAATGTAGTCTTCCATGCATGTAGTAGAGGTTAACAAGTAATGTGCAAGGACTGCACACTCTTCCTGGACAGCAATGGGAAAGGAGGTATTTCACAACAAAGAAGAGGTGAAATCAAGGGAAACCCAGCAGTGCATATGTTCCTATTGTGCATAAAGTTGAAACCAAAACTTTGCCCAAAACCAGAGGTAAGAAATTTGTCAGAGATTTCAAGCACAAGTACTATCCTGCCATCCAATGTCCTGCCATCACCACCAATACTAGCCCTTTATACACTTCCCCAGCCCTCAAAGTCTGGGTAAGGAGGTGGGCCTTCCAACATGGCTTTAGGTGCTTTTATGCCCAGACAGACTGTACTAGATATAGAGGTTTTCATTTGACTGTTTATTCTCCCCCTTGATTTTGGTTTCCAAATTGAATCCCCTTCCCCCTCAGACACACTACCTGTGCTGGAGCAGAGAAAGGAGGTGGAGTAGGAGTTGCTACGCTAGGTCTGTCATCACATTCCCTTATGGAGTGACACTATTATGATTGACTATGCTAGTCATATTGCAGTGCAGAATCTGGGCTATTGAGCGTATCTGTTCTTCGTATTAGGGGACACACAAAAATTACAAATCAGATAGATTTCTGAGCTAATAAAGCACTTCTGCATTAGTGAAATATTGCAGTTGAGCAGCAGTTAAAAAAATATGGTGTAGGCATTGTATAGTATTAATTTATTTATCCAATTCTAGTGCTTGGTTACAGATCTTTACAGACAGAATGTTATTGAAACATAGGAGGAAGAAAACATTAGCAAGTCTGCAGAAAAGGACCTGGGGTTACAGTGGACAAGAAGCTGGATATGAGTTGACAGTGTGCCCTTGTTGCCAATAAGACTAATGGCATTTTGGGCTGTATAAGTAGGGGCATTGCCAGCAGATCGAGGGATGTGATCATTCCCCTCTATTCAACTTTGGTGAGGCCTCATCTAGAGTACTGTGTCCAGTTTTGGGCCCCACACTATAAGAAGGATGTGGAAAAATTGGAAAGAGTCCAGCGGAGGGCAACAAAAATGATTAGGGGGCTGGAACACATGACTTATGAGGAGAGGCTGAGGGAACTGGGATTGTTTAGTCTGCAGAAGAGAAGAATGAGGGGGGATTTGATAGCTGCTTTCAACTACCTGAAAGGGGGTTCCAAAGAGGATGGATCTAGACTGTTCTCAGTGGTAGCAGATGACAGAACAAGGAGCAATGGTCTCAAGTTGCAGTGGGAGAGGTTTAGGTTGGATATTAGGAAAAACTTTTTCACTGGGAGCGTGGTGAAGCACTGGAATGGGTTACCTAGGGAGGTGGTAGAATCTCCTTCCTTAGAGGTTTTTAAGGTCAGGCTTGACAGAGCCCTGGCTGGGATGATTTAGTTGGGATTGGTCCTGCTTTGAGCAGGGGGTTGGACTAGATGACCTCCTGAGGTCTCTTCCAACACTGATATTCTATGATTCTAAGTAACAAGAAAAAAAAACTTCCCATAAATGTCTGTAATAATGCCATTTGCACCATCCATTCCTTACAATAAATCAGCCTGGATAATAATGGGTAATGATTAAGGCTACGATTATGTCATGGAAGTCACAGAATCGGTGACTTCCAGAGACCTGTGTGACATTTACTGCTTCAATCCCAGGGCAGTGGGGCTGGAGCTGTCAGTCAGCAGGAGCACCAGAGCTCTTAGCTGCAGGGGCCCCGCAGCTCCCAGCCTTGGAGCTCTGAGCTGTGGAGGTGGTCCTCACATAAAGTTCTCAGGCCCTGTGGGCGGTGGGAGCCTGGCAGCTCCCAGGCGCCTGCCCGGAGCTCCAAGCTGCTGGAACTCTGATCCACAGCAGGCCCCCCACAGCTCCCAGCTGTTGTGGGCGACCCCCCTGAGCTCCCAGCTGCCAGTCCTAGAGCTCCAAGCTTCAATGGGTAGTGGGGACCCACAGCTTCCATCTGCTGTGAGCGGCAGCAAAGGGTGGGTGCTGGACCCACCCGCCCCCCACTCCCTATTTTATCAGGGTTATTTTTAGTAAAAGTTACAGACAGGTCATGGGCTTCCATGAATTTTTGTTTATTACCTGTGACTTGTTTGTGACATTTACAAAAAATTACCCTTACAAAATCTTACCCTTAATAATGATACATTTAATATCAGCATAGACACTGATCAACTACCTTCGGTATCAAGGATTATACATTGACTCATCTCTGAGGGGACTGGAGTAGATGGGCCTACTCTTTCCTGCTTCATTCCTGTCTTGTATAGGGATCCAGAAATTGGTTTTGATGTATGCTTATGCCCTGAAGAATCTCTTGGTGGCAAGGTTTAATGTCATCACTACGTTAATGTGTATGTGAGGCAGTTATAGTTAGCGAGGGGAGATGGGCTGAAATGTTTTCAATATGCTGATGACACAGCTCTATTTTATCCAGTCCAGAGAACGCATTCAAGTGTCTGTCCCAGTGACTGGACCTCATTGGGATAGGAATGTGAACAGTTGCCTGAGACCTGTTCTGAATAAGACTAAGACTGAAGTAACTATGGTTGGGTGGGAAGGCAACAGGAAGACTTGGCTGGTATTATACTGGCTGCCTTGACTGCGGGAAATCTCTAAACAAAGATATCTTTGTTACTAAAGGTTGCAACTTGGAGCCCAATTAGATTCCCAGTAGCTTCTAGTGGATCAAATAGCAACCATGACCAAGATTGTTTTTCTTTTCCATTTGCATCTGGAAATGAATTGCATCCTTTTCTTCTGGGTGGAGTTTGCTATTATGATCCCTGCCTTTGTCACTTAGATTTGACTACCGCAATGCACTGTTCATAGAGATGGAACTTAAATCAATTCAGAAATTAAAGCTAGTGCAGAATATAGCAGTTCACCTGTTGAGTATCTTTCTTTGAATAGGTAACACTGCTGCTCTGGTATTTGGCTTCTATTATAATACATTTTTCTGCCTGGTGATAGTTTGTATGAGTAGTAGGAAATATGCTACTGTTTTGGTTCTTAATGATGATCTTTCAAATGATGGCAAGGAGTTTTAGAACTTGGGGATGGGTGTTCTTTTATGTGTGTTTATTTGTGATATGCATCCAAATTAGAGATTTTTATATATGAATTATTGGGAATTATTCACTCCGCTAAAACTTTCATTTAACATACAAATATACCATGTAGCATGACACATGATTGTTTTCTTTGCTTGGGAAACTCCTAATATGAAAAATCAGGAAGAAGATACATTGATAGAACTGCCTGAAGAAGTATATCATTTGCTCACAGAAGACCCGATTCATAGATTTTAATAGAAATTTCATGTGTGCTAGTCAGAAGGGACCATCGTGGTTATCTTGTCTGACCGCTTGCATGATACAGACCTCTGAATTTCAGCCAGTCATTTCTGCATCTAGTGGTTGAATTTGTGATTGAACTAGCCTATCTAATTCAAACCATGCTCTAAGTCTTCCAAATTGAAATTAGAGGTGGAAAAGTGAGAGAGAGTCATATTGTATGCCAATAAATGGGAAGGTGAAACATGTATAAGAGGTAAGTGTATGTTGTTAGAAGTAATCCGAAAAGTCAGAAGTTAAGTATCCTTATTTTTAGTTTCTGTCTTTATAAAGTTGGTACATGTGCCTAGAGCACTGAATGGGAGCATTTATTAGTATATTTAAATAAAATAAATGGACCAATAAATCATTATAAATAAGTAAGAGACAAAGTGCTTTGAAAGGCTTTTGTCACTATTGCCTCCTTTTTTCTATTTTATAGCTTGTTCACTGACAGCCTAAGATTCTTTTAGATCAGGGGCGGGAAAACTACGGCTCACTGGATTGCCACCCCCATGATGCCGCAGGGAACCACAGCCAATGGGAGCTTCTGGGGTGGTACTCGCAGGCAAGGGCAGTGTGTGGAGCCCTCTGCTTTCCCTCCCACCCCCAGGGGCCGCAGGGATGTGGTGCCAGCTGCTTCCCAGAGCAGCGCGGGGCCAGGGCAGGCAGGGAGCCTGCCTTATCCCCGCTGCGAACTGCTGCCACACCGGAATCACTCAAGGTAAGCTGCGCCAAGCCAGAGTCTGCACCCCCTCACCCCAACCCCCCTGCCCTGAGCCCGCTGTCACACCCCTCCTGCACCCAGCCCCCTGCTGCACCCTCCCGCACCTCGACCCCCTACCAAGCCCCCAAGCCCTTGCCCTGAGCCCCCTGCCACACCCCGCACTCCTCCTGCACCCCAACCCCCTGCCCTGAGCCCCCGCCACACCCCTCCTGCACCTCAACCCCCTGCTGAGCCACCAACCCCCTGCCCTGAGCCCTCTGCCACACCCCGCCTGCACCCCAACCCCCTGCCCTGAGCCCCCTCCCACACTCCACACCCCCACCTACACCCCGTACTCCCTCCCACACCCCTACCCCAGCCCTACATTCATGGCGCTGCATGCAATTTCCCCACCCAGATGTGGCCCTTGGGCCAAAAAGTTTGCCCACCCCTGTTTTAGATACATTTTATCTTAGAAATGTAGGACTGGATGGGACCTTGATAGGTCATCTATTTCAGTCCTATGCACTGAGGCAGGGCTAAATATTATCTAGACTAGTGGTTCCCAAACTTTAACAACCTGTGAACCCCTTTCACTCAAATGTCAAGTCTCACGAACCCCCTCCTAAAAATAAATATTTCCAGGGATTTTCTCCTTTACCTGAGTATAAATTATAAAAGCAGTGATCTTGGAAATATAAAATTTGTTTTTATGACATACTTATTACACACTAATTATTATGTATTATTACAGTATTTTTATTACATTATGAAAATGGCAACACTCTTCCAAGATCTCACTATCATAGCTTGTATCACTTTGAATAAGCCTGTTATAAGACAAGGCTCCTATGTTTCATCAAAGAGTATCAGATGTGAAAAAGCATGAAGGTATTTAAGAAGCCAACTCAAAGAGTTCCTCCTACACAAGCGTTCATGTCTTGAGCAGTCCAGGCAAACAACGCACATTACAACAAAGCTTAAACTTGTTCTACATAATAATTTTAAAAACAATACAAGCTGCCTATTTAATTTTAAAAACAGCAAAAAATATCCACCTCCCTTTCCATTGCTTATATGGAGTCTTGAAGTTTAAATCTCCTCAGTGTGATAGATATGCTTGCTTTGATCTGTTTAGCTCTTGGAAATCCAGGAGGTCCGGGCTGCTGGCCCCGTGCTACCTGGGGTCCCCAGGGACAGTTCTGTCCTCCATTAGGGATTTTTTCCCCGAGAACCCCCTCTAACATTTCGCAAACCCCAGGGGTTCATAAACCCCAGTTTGGGAACCATTGATCTAGACCATCCCTGATATGTGTTTGTCTCACCTGTTCTTAAAACCCTCCAATGATGGAGAGTCCACAACTTCCTTATGTAACTTTCTTCTCAGTGCCTAACTACATGAAGAGTTAGTAAGTATTTCCTAATGTCTAACCTAAATATCCCTTGCTGCAATTTAAGCTCGTTACTTCTTGTCTTTTCCTCCGTGAATAAGCAGAACAATTTAGAACAATCTTTTTGTAACAACTATTTATGTACCTGGGATACAAGTCTTCCCCTCAGTCTTCTCTTCTCCTGCTACTGGCTTGGCGCTGGGGGTCCTAGCTGCCAGATACAGCAGAACTTGGATCCTGGCTCCCCTTCCGGGGCGGAGTACGGGTTTGACTGCCAGCTGCCCAGGGTATGGGACTGGCTTCCCTGTGCAGTGGGGACCAGCTGGCGGAGTCCGGCCCCACACTGCAGGGTTTCTGGTCTGGTTGCCCGGCCCCACATGGAGGGTCTGGGTCTCAGCTGTCCAACCCCACGCCCAGGACTCCACTCCTGGCCCCACTCTGTGGAGGGGTCTCTGGGAAGGGGGGCGCTGGGCGGTGGGGGTTTGAGCGTTTGGGGTGGGAGTGCTGTGACCTGCGGCACACATAACACATCATTGAGAACCAATGGTCTAGTGCAGGGGTCGGCAGCCTTTCAGAAGTGGTGTGCCGAGTCTTCATTTATTCACTCTAATTTATGGTTTCGCATGCCAGTAATACATTTTAATGTTTTTAGAAAGTCTCTTTCTATATGTCTGTAATCTAAACTATTGTTGTATGTAAAGTAAATAAGGTTTTTAAAATGTTTAAGAAGTTTCATTTAAAATTAAATTAAAATGCAGAGCCCCCTGGACCAGTGGCCAGGACCCAGGCAGTGTGAGTGCCACTGAAAATCAGCTCACGTGCCGCCTTTGGCAAGTGTGCCATAGGTTGGCTATCCCTGGTCTAGTGTAATCCTCAGTGACCTGGCCAGATTCCAATTTCAGTATTGCAGTTCTAGTTATCTAAATTCTCCTTGTGATATCAGTTAGATATGGTGATGTTGCTGTAGTTTTCCTGCAAGCTACTAAACATCTGTTGCTTTCCACCAAAGAGATTGGCTACATTTCAGTAGTGGTTGAAATGCTCTCTATATTCCATAACAACTTGCAGTGATGTTTTCAGTTGTTAATGTTTTTAAAACACTTTAAGGTTCTTGGATGAATAGTGTTATATAAGTGCAAAGTATTTATTATTATTCACAAAATGTGCTTTTCAAAAACTATTTAAACTAATGATGTCCTGTCTGATAATCAGTCTATAAAATGTGAGGGGCATAGAATAAGATCTGAGAACAGTTTGTCCATTGCATTAAGGCCAAAAATGACTTGATCCAGTTCCAGGAAGAAAACAGTCTTCCAAAACATCATCATAAGTAGGAAGCTTGAATGCATTAGTATTCTGTACGGTGGAGTGAGATTTTTCTGATGCTTCATCAGGGCCAGCTCTGGCTTTTTTGCCGCCCTAGGCAAAAAAGCCACCCCCCACCCAGTGCAGTAAGGGAGGGCGCTGAACCCAGCCACAGGCCCGCAATCCCCGACTGGCCGGAGCGCCGGGGGGAGGGCGGCGAGCCCACCGCGGCTCCCCGCTCTCTCCGGCGGCCAGAGTGCCGGGGGGAGGGCGGAGAGCCCCTGGTGGCCAGAGCGCCGGGGGGAGAGTGGAGAGCCCCCGGCAGCCGGAGCGCTGGGGGGAGGGCAGCGAGCCCGGCTGGGGCCCCGCTCTCCTCGACCGTCCAGAGCGCCGGGGGGAGGGCGGCGAGCCCGCTGCGGCTCCGCTCTCCCCGGCGGCGGGAACGCCGCGGGGAGGGCGGCAAGTCCAGTCGCGGCCCCGCTCTCGGGCCAGAGCGCCCCACCGCAGCACCCACCTCCAGGCGCCGCCCCAAGTAGATGCTTGGTGGGCTGGTGCCTGGAGCCGGCCCTGTGCTTCATGGACAGCAAAAAGCCAAAGGCAGATTATAACATGGTGTCAGGTTCTAGAACTCTGCATAAAGATGATCCATCCTTATGTCAGGTTTAAGGACCCTGCACAAAATGGCAGAGTCATTTACCTACTTGCCCTGGCAGCCAGATCAATGGTTCCTATGAGGTCTATTCCAGGAATATGAAAAAGTTTGGGTAGCTCTCTGAGGCAGAGGGTGGTGGGGGAGGGTTCTGTAGTGGCACAGACAAGCAACAGCAAGTTCAGAAGAAAACTTACACACAAACTTATAAGGCATACCTGTGGCAGGAGAGTATCTATGGCAGGGGTTTTCAAACTGGGGGTCATGACCCCTCAGGGGGTCATGATATTATTAGATGGGGGATCGCTTGCTGTCAGTCTCCACCCCCAAATCCAGCTTTGCCTCCAACATTTTTAATAATGTTAAATGCCTCTCCCCCTCCAGCCCAAGTACTGCTGCAGGAAAGAGAGCTGGGGGGGATCCTCTCTCCGCTCCGGGGCCCCACTGCATCCCAAACCCCTCATCCCCAGAGCTCTCACCCCCCCCCCTGCACTCCCACCTTCTGCTCCAGTCCTGAGTCCCCTCCCACACTCCAAACCCCTCAGCCACACCCCAACTCTCTGTCCCGGGCCAAGCCTCCCTCATCCCTGGCCCCACCTCAGAGTCTGCACCCCTAGTCAGAGCCTTCACTCCCCACACCCCAATCCTCTGCCCCAGCCCTGAGCCTCCTCCCATACTCCGAACCACTCGGCCCCACCCTGCCACATTAATTTTGTTATGTGCACCAATATGGAGGCGATGTGTGACACATCACCTCCATATTGGTGCACATAACAAAATTATTCTGCACATGGGTGGGAAAATTAGAGGGAACACTGGTCACCAGTACAAAAGTTTGAGAACCACTGATCTGTGGTATCTTTAGAATGCCTATTCTCCTAAATATATGTCAAATACCTATTCTCTTGTATTTATATGCTGTCACAAATGGGAAACAATGCAAAAAAGCAAAAGACAATATCCTTTTTATGATATTAACTATATTAAATGAAACTTTATGGAAATAAATAAGTTGTACAATCACACTAGTATCACACCAGCCAATATTTCATGGTACTAAAGAATTTTAGATTAAAGGTGAAACATGAACAAAAAGCACTTCAAGCCAAGATCCTTGAAATAAACAAGGATTACAGTGATGTGGCCATGAGAACTCTTTGCAGCCAACAAAATAGATTTTGCTTGTCCTTCCCACAGGAGCAATGGATAGGAGGAGAGAGAAATTATTTGAAATTTAAAAAGACATGGAGTAATGTATTAGGAAACTCCATTAATAACCTGCTCTGTATCATATCTATTTTTCTTACTGTTTTAATGTCTATTTGCACAAAACCTGTCCTCAGCTGTGGCTACTAGAATTACGTGGGGAAAATGTTCTTGTAAAAAAAAATTAAAAGCTTTTTTAAAATTAAAAGGGATGAGGGGGCTCGACCTGGCTGTATATATGGATGTCACTCTAAACATCGTATTAGTGTTTCACCCTACCAGGCTAGTGGTGTAATGAATGTGGTTTCTTGTTTAGCAGGCATCTCTCATGCAGACCCATTTAGAAAACCAGGTGACTCTGCTGTTCAGTTCTCACTGACTAAATCTAGACACTTTTGCCCTGTAAACTGGTGAAATTAAATTAACATGGATCTTCCACTTCTGAGAGAGAGGTAATTTGCATCCTAACATACATAGACAAAATTAATATTTTGTAGTTGGGTATAATGAAAGCCACTGAAGCAGGAAATTCCTTTTTGTTCTTTATTAGAGCTCTCCTATTGTTTACTATGCAATCCAAAGGGAGTGCACATTTGCTAATGGATGCTGTATGGTTTTTGAGTGCAATAACAAGATTCATACAAGCCATACTACTCACTGGTTCTCTACAGTTAGAGAGAGAAATGTGTTCCAAGGTGGTTGGATGGTTTGGGGGATTTGGTAATGAAAAATAGAGTTTTTTATCCATAGTCTGTCACTTCTAATCCATCTTGCATAAATAATGACCAAGGGTTGTTCCCAACTGATGGTTCTCTGGTGGTGTACAGTAAATGATCTTAATGATTTTAGTTCATTTACCTGTGCAGAATTATGTGTTCATCACAATAAGCACCACAATAATAGTCACTAGCTAATGCCCTCCTATGGTTGTATACAGTTTCCTATACAGTTTCAATAGTGAGGCCAAATAGAACTGAACTACCCTTTCAAAGAGATGGTTCCTCCAAGTGTGAGTTGAAGGATACTGGTGGATCAGTTTGGGGAAACTTCTGCTGACTGTCTTCTACCTGTGTTGCAGATTTCTAGATGACATATGTGAGGAGTGCTGTCAATCTTGCACCTTGCCATGAAAACCATCTCCCAGTGTATCAGTGAGAGTCTTTTCATTGACCTAAATGTGGACTGGATCAGGCCCTTCGTGACCTCTCAGTTAATTCACACACAATGCTGAGAAATAAGGGGAGGTGTCATGAAGATAACTGAGGCATAGAGTCATAGGCACCATGAAAGGAAGTCCTGAGGAGGGGTCTAACTTGGGAAGAAGTGGCTGAGATGGCCTCTTCAGCTTTGAAGGGTCACCCCCAGGGCGGTGCTGGATTTGATGGTGGGTAGAGAATTGATTGGAATTGAAGATGGAGGACTGAAATATATGCTAAATCTTATGGCTCTCAACCTCTTTTGTGTGTTAGATATTCAGAGTATACTGATTAAAGTTTGTGTGACACATTACCATCCTTACTTCTGTGTTGCTGCTGGTGGCAACGCTGCCTTTAGAGCTGGAAAGCCAGAGAGTGAATGTGGAGGACAATTTAAGGGTCTGCCTCAGCTCCCTGGATCCACAATTGAAAAAACTGTGTGCTTCAAAACAGCAGCATCCCTTGCATTAAGTGTCCAGATACTTGTTTGTATATAGTTTTGTGTATAAAGCCACAATCCTTGGACAATTATGATTATTACCACAAATTGAACAATGTTATGATCGTTAACACAATCACTGGAAAAGGTTTCCAGCTCCCCAAACTATATCCTGTTGGGTTTTTTTCCCCAGAAAACCCGTTTCCTAAATGTCCATGTATTTATTCCTGAAAACTGTTGTTTTACACTTTTTGAAAGGCTTCAGTGCCTTTGACTGGAAGGATAATGATTACATGAGTCATTTAGTGCTCCTATGAATATGTACAGTAATTTACTATCACTATTTTTGTGATTATTTCATCACAGCCTGAAATATTTTCAAAGAGGGGTTAGCAAAAAAAGTTTGAGAACCCTGTCTTAAAGTAAACAAAACAAATTCCACTAGATTACTATTGCCCTATTTTTTTCCTTGATTTGGCTTCATTGGAATTCAATGACCGAATCTGGCGCTACATGCCTGTGTCACTGCTGGGAAAACCCTGCAACACCTCATTTCCTAGTACGTCCATTTCCTTTGCACCACATCCAAGCCATGTCCAAATGCTATGACCTCTTCTCCTCAAGGTTTAAGGTCTTGTCTATACTACATCTATTTAGAAACTGATATAGTTAAAACAGAGCAGCTGTTCAACATCATAGAGGTTTTGGTTCAGCAAGTCTGTCAGCAGATTATCATGTACTCTTTTCCCCCACTGGTTCTGTTCTAGCATTTTTGGTCCTTTCTGAGTAACTGCAGAAGGAACAAAAACAATCTTGTCCTAGGGCCCAACTGTGCTCCATTGAAGTCAACAGGAGTTTTCCCATTGGCTTCCCTGGGAGCTGGAGCAGGCCTGTATGCAGAAGAGCTTTCAGTGTAATTAGACATAGATTGAAGAAGACTAGCATTTAACCTGGTTGCTTCCATAATTGAAAAGACTCGTTCCCTATTGCAGGTCTTTGCTGTTATCTCCCATAGTTTGGCGAACATGTTTAAAGTAAGCAGATTTCATGCTCTGTACATTAGCATAAGTTATTGACAGTTTGTGAGACTGAGATCACTGGCTGGATCCACACTGGCTATGGGATTAGAAAAAGTTAGTATTTAGTATCTGATTCCATAAAAAAGTGGATTTGTCCCCTTAGTTGTACACCTCTACCTTGATATAACGCTGTCCTCGGGAGCCAAAAAATCTTACCGCGTTATATCGAACTTGCTTTGATCCGCTAGAGTGCGCAGTCCCGCCCCCCCGGAGCACTGCTTTACCGCATTACATCCAAATTCATGTTATATCGGGCTGCGTTATATCGGGGTAGAGGTGTATTGATAATAAACGTTAATAGTGTGAGCATGATCTGGTCAATGAGGAAAGCCTTAAGACCTACAGGGTGATAAAGTTTGTTACAAAAGGTCAAAAGTGACAGTAAGAGTTCATTTGACTATCTCCTAAAGAATGGTTTGATCAAGCAGGGATAAAATAAAGGAGGAGGCATCCCCATTGTATTAATAATCCTAACCCAGAAGCAAGACTTCCCCTGCCTCTTTTCTTCTGTCCTCCACACGTTCTTACAGAGTAGTGTCTGAACTTACAGTGGCTGTAGGCAAGAGATACACAGCTGGGTAACATCAGTTTACTCATAATATTTTGCCCACATTTAGACATGGTGTCATAGATACGTAGAACAACATGGCAAATAGGACTGATCAGTGGAAGATGCTGCATATAACATCTCAGTGATGAGAATTTCCCATTAGTTTTTATTTATATAGTGCCTCATGAGCAAATATGAACATATGGGGCCAACTTTTAATTTCAATTACTGCAGTGTAACTCTGGAGTAGCTATTTACTTCATTTGCTCAGATTTCCTCTAACACACCTGAGATCAAAATGTAGTCTGAGGTGCCTGGCTAATAATGTTAAATTAAACCATCTTGACTACAAACATGACGACAGGCCAAATTAACTTTGAGCACATCCTAAACTCCCATTTTTTTAATTAAGGAGATCAACTTGTAAGCCCTTAAGACATTAGGTTCCTAGGAACTATAATAATACAAATAATAGTCATGGACTATATTAGTTTGATCTCCTGCATCATGTAGTAAGTGAAGTACTTTCTATCCAGTATTTCTCTTTCCTGGCTGTATTTTTAAAAGCCTTTCTTAGTCCCCTAACTCCTTTGGCATCATTAA
Source organism: Trachemys scripta elegans (assembly GCF_013100865.1). NCBI lineage: Eukaryota > Metazoa > Chordata > Testudines > Emydidae > Trachemys > Trachemys scripta. Next base: position 22,101,741 of record NC_048303.1, on the reverse strand, counting down.
CTCATTCTGCACTTTTTTTTCTGGGTGTGCCCTGATCTTTTCCCTGAGCTTCACACAGATCACTGATTCTTACCCCAAAGCAACTCCATGATGGTCCCAGTAAAGCCGACAGTTTTATTTAGTAAATGGAACATCATAATCACAGTGAAGCATTCCATCTGAATGCCTGGTACCATAACTGATAAACATGTTTCTAAATTACACAATTTACCTAATGAAGCTAAGGGACTATTAGGAACTGATGGATTCAGACAGTCGTATCAAATAAGGATTTTTTCCCCCTCACTTTCAGATAAGAGGCTTCAGTTTGCTGCTTGTACCCCGCTTAGGCTACTTTAAAGTCATTCAAAATTCTTCATTGAACTTCTAAGTTTACAGGGGATTCAGGCCCATGAATTCCACAAAAAATCATTGGGACCTGTAACTTTCGCTTAAGTTGGTACAAAGAATTATAGGGCTCACATCTTATCTTATAGAATTGAGGCAAGGACTCCGGAACCTTTGTAGAAGTGTGTGTGGAGGGGGGACATGGCGGGCACAAGACCTAAGTGCCTGATCCCTCTCTGTGTCTGGCTGCTCCCGTGGTGAGCCAGCTGCCATCTCTTCTGGACCACAGCAGCCCCTTGTGGGCAAAAGGTGTAATTGCTGTGCCTCCCTGGCAGAATCTGTTATTCTGCGGGGAGGGGGAAATCTGTGGGGGACATAAATTCTGCACTTATGTTTCTTTTTTGTTAAAAAGTGGTGGGGCATGGGCCCCCCTGGTTCCGGTACTGGTGGATTGAGGTGAAACCATCTTACTTATACTGAAAATGCAGCTAGGGTTGCCAGGTGTCCGGTTTTTGACTGGAAAGTCCGGTCCACACTGCTGACCAGACAGTAATAATAATATATGGAGATATACCTATCTCATAGAACTGGAAGGGACCTTGAAAGGTCATCAAGTCCAGTCCCCTGTTTTCACTAGCAGGACCAATTTTTTTGCCCCAGATCCGTAAATGGCCCCCTCAAGGATTGAACTCACAACCCTGGGTTTAGTGAGCCAATGCCAACCATGATCAGCCTCCCCGCCAACAGGGCAGGAAGAGCAGCAGCTGCTCAGCTGCTGCTGCCGGAGAGAACTGCCTGACTCCCAGATGCTGCTCCAGCCTCTCTGGTGGAGAGGTAGGTACTGCCGCCGCCCAGATGGGCTCCTGTCTCCCCTCCTCCCCCACCCCGCGCTGTGCCTTGACTTCCTCACTCTGGTGAGTGACACCCCCCCACACACACGCTGCAAACAGTGCATGCCCCCCCGTTTTCCCCTTCCCCCCCCCCTTCCCACACAGGGTTGTACCCCCCCCTCACTGCCCCTTACTGCCTCTCCCCACCACACACACACACACCATGTCCTCCCCTGCTGCCAGTCAGTGGTCCCCCAACTCCAGTGCTCCCTCTCTGCCAGTTAGTGCCCCCCCACACCATGCCCCATCAATTCCAGTTAGTCCTTCCCCCACGCCACATCAGTGCCAGTTACTGCTCCCTCCACACCCTCAACATCCCTCAGTGACACTTACTGCTCTCCCCAAAATCCTACTGCCCCCCCACAGCATTCCCCCTCAATGCCAGTTAGTGCCCCTATAGTCCCAGCATCCTTCAATGCCAGTTACGGCCCCCCTAATCTTTGGGAAGTAGGGCAAAGATACTATTTCTATCCAAACAATATTCTCAGATGCTTATTCTAGTGACAATTTTAAAAATAAGTTTGAGTTAAAATACAATACTTTCTTAACCAGCCACAAATAATTTGCCAGCTTTTCAAAGAACTGTTTAGACACTTAAAAAGATGTAATTTCTACAAAACAAATCTTACTGTGCACAATATGCCACAAGCCATAAAATTTGTACCAAATTTAGAGATTCTAAAACAGAAAGAAGATGATTAGGACTATGGAAAATGGGACGGGTAACTAGCAGCAGCATGGCAAATGTGTTGCTGCATTTTATAGCACAAATACATATGCATTATCTTAGGATACTATGTTTTTTAGCAAGGCATTCTTGTTTGTATAGCTGAAACTTTCCTTTTCTAAGTTTGTGGTACCTTTCATTTGCCCTCACCCCAAGAAAAAAACTCACATTCCTGTACTCTTTGGTATCTAATAACACATAGAAAAGAGGTGGGTTGGACTTTTAACCAAGTTATTAGGAAAATTTTTAAACTTTGTTTTTTGGATATTAGTCATGGTGGTACTTCTAACTTAATGTAGATGCACTTAAACCTGTTAAATCCATTTAATCCTTGTTTAGTGTGTACTAGTAAATTACTAAATTAAACTAAACTGATTTAAGTGAGGGTTGAAGTGCATCTACGTTAGGGAGTATCACCTATTCAACTTCACAGACTTCAAATTAATTTAGCTAAGACTGTACAACTTTTCTTATATAGATGAGCCCTAAGTATTAGGACACAATTGCAAATAGATGCACATTGGGTAAATGTCAACATGCATTTCATAGAATCATAGAATATCAGGGTTGGAAGGGACCTCAGGAGGTCATCTAGTCCAACCCCCTGCTCAAAGCAGGACCAATTCCCAACTAAATCATACCAGCCAGGGCTTTGTCAAGCCTGACCTTAAAAACCTCTAAGGAAGGAGATTCCACCACCTCCCTAGGTAACCCATTCCAGTGCTTCACCACCCTCCTAGTGAAAAAGTTTTTCCTAATATCCAACCTAAACCTCCCCAACTGCAACTTGAGACCATTACTCCTTGTTCTGTCATCTACTACCACTGAGAACAGTCTACATCCATCCTCTTTGGAACCCCCTTTCAGGTAGTTGAAAGCAGCTATCAAATCCCCCCTCATTCTTCTCATCAAATCCCCCCCGTGCAGATTAAACAATCCCAGTTTCCTCAGCCTCTCCTGATAAGTCATGTGCTCCAGCCCCCTAATCATTTTTGTTGCCCTCCGCTGGACTCTTTCCAATTTTTCCACATCCTTCTTGTAGTGTGGGGCCCAAAACTGAACACAGTACTCCAGATGAGGCCTCACCAATGTCGAATAGAGGGGAATGATCACGTCCCTCGATTTGCTGGCAATGCCCCTACTTATACAGCCCAAAATGCCGTTAGTCTTCTTGGCAATAAGGGCACACTGTTGACTCATATCCAGCTTCTCGTCCACTAGGTCCTTTTCTGCAGAACTGCTTCCTAGCCATTCGGTCCCTAGTCTGTAACTGTGCATGGGATTCTTCCGTCCTAAGTGCAGGACTCTACACTTGTCCTTGTTGAACCTCATCAGTTTCTTTTGGCCCAATCCTGTAGTTTGTCTAGGTTCCTCTGTATCCTATCCCTATCCTCCAACGTCTCTACCACTCCTCCCAGTTTAGTGTCATCTGCAAACTTGCTGTGAGTGCAGTCCATGCCATCCTCCAGATCATTAATGAAGATATTGAACAAAATCAGCCCCAGGACCGACCCCTGGGGCACTCCACTTGAAACCGGCTGCCAGCTAGACATGGAGCCGTTGATCACTACCCGTTGAGCCCGACGATCTAGCCAGCTTCCTATCCACCTTATAGTCCATTCATCCATCCCATACTTCTTTAACTTGGTGGCAAGAATACTGTGGGAGACCGTATCAAAAGCTTTGCTAAAGTCAAGGAATAACACATCCACTGCTTTCCCCTCATCCACAGAGTCAGTTATCTCCTCATAGAAGGCAATTAGGTTAGTCAGGCATGACTTGCCCTTGGTGAATCCATGCTTACTGTTCCTGATCCCTTTCCTCTCCTCTAAGTGCTTCAGAATTGATTCCTTGAAGACCTGCTCCATGATTTTTCCAGGGACTGAGGTGAGGCTGACTGGTCTGTAGTTCCCCGGATCCTCCTCCTTCCCTTTTTAAAAGATGGGCACTACATTAGCCTTTTTCCAGTCATCTGGGACCTCCCCTGATCGCCATGAGTTTTCAAAGATAATGGCCAATGGCTCTGCAATCACATCTGCCAACTCCTTTAGCACCCTCGGATGCAGCGCATCTGGCCCCATGGACTTGTGCTCGTCCAGTTTTTCTAAATAGTCCTGAACCACTTCTTTCTCCGCAGAGGGCTGGTCACCTTCTCCCCATACTATGCTGCCCAGTGGGAGCTGACCAGTCTGGGAGCTGACCTTGTTCGTGAAGACAGAGGCAAAAAATCATTGAGTACATTAGCTTTTTCCACATTCTCTGTTACTAGGTTGCCTCCCTCATTCAGTAAGGGGCCCACACTTCCCTTGACTTTTTCTTGTTGCTAACATACCTGAAGAAACCCTTCTTGTTACTCTTAACATCTCTTGCTAGCTGCAACTCCAAGTGTGATTTGGCCTTCCTGATTTCCTGAGCAATATTTTTATACTCCTCCCTGGTCTTTTGTCCAATCTTCCACTTCTTGTAAGCTTCTTTTTTGCGTTTAAGGTCAGCAAGGATTTCACTGTTAAGCCAAGCTGGTCGCCTGCCATATTTACTGTTCTTTCTACACATTGGGATGTTTTTTTCTCAATAAGGATTCTTTAAAATACAGCCAGCTCTCCTGGACTCCTTTCCCCCTCATGTTATTCTCCCAGGGGATCCTGCCCATCAGTTCCCTGAGGGAGTCAAAGTCTGCTTTTCTGAAGTCCAGGGTCCGTATTCTGCTGCTCTCCTTTCTTCCTTGTGTCAGGATCCTGAACTCTACCATCTCATGGTCACTGCCTCTCAGGTTCCCATCCACTTTTGCTTCCCCTACTAATTCTTCCCGGTTTGTGAGCAGCAGGTCTAGAAGAGCTCTGCCCCTACTTGGTTCCTCCAGCACTTGCCCCAGGAAATTGTACCCCACACTTTCCAAAACCTTCCTGGAATGTCTGTGCACCGGTGTATTGCACTCCCAGGAGATATCAGGGTGATTAAAGTCTTCCATGAGAACCAGGGCCTGCAATCTAGTAACTTCTGCTAGTTGCCGGAAGAAAGCCTCGTCCACCTCATCCCCCTGGTCTGGTGGTCTATAGCAGACTCCCACCACAACATCACCCTTGTTGCTCACACTTCTAAACTTAATCCAGAGACTCTCGGGTTTTTCTGCAGTTTCATACCGGAGCTCTGAGCAGTCATACTCCTCTCTTACATACAATGCAACTCCCCCACCTTTACTGCCCTGCCTGTCCTTCCTGAACAGTTTATATCCATCCATGACAGTACTCCAGTCATGTGAGTTATCCCACCAACTCTCTGTTATTCCAATGACATCATAGTTCCTTGACTGTGCCAGGACTTCCAGTTCTCCCTACTTGTTTCCCAGGCTCCTTGCATTTGTGTATACGCACTTAAGATAACTCGCTGATTGTCCCACTTTCTCAATCTGAGACAGGAGTCCTCCCCTCTTGCACTCTCCTGCTCGTGCTTCCTCCCGGTATCCCATTTCCCCACTTACCTCAGGGCTTTGGTCTCCTTCCCCCGGTGAACCTAGTTTAAAGCCCTCCTCACTAGGTTAGCCTTTGTATAATACCACACTGAATCTGCTCATTAGGTTTGCTTCATTTGAGTGTGCAATCAGTTTTCTCTTTTTTTTTAAATAAAAAAAAGTCCTGGAGAAGGTGTGTGAGGAAAGCCTACCTATAGAACAGGTGAGACATTTAATGAACACTCCTAAGGCTAAAGGTTTTTTCTACATGATTCATAGACTCATAGACTCATAGACATTAAGGTCAGAAGGGACCATTATGATCATCTGGTCTGACCCCCTGCATGCCGCAGGCCGCAAGACCCTTCCCTGTACTCTACCGTTGAAGTCCCCAGTCCTGTGTTTTAGTGACTTCAATCGGCTGAGACCCTCCTGCTAGTGATCCCTGCCCCATGCTGCGGAGGAAGGCGAAAAACCTCCAGAGGCTCGGCCAATCTACCCTGGAGGAAAATTCCTTCCCGACCCCAAATATGGCGATCAGTAATACCCCGAGCATATAGGCAAGAGTCTCTAGCCTGACCCTTGTTGGCCATTATGTTGTTCATGTACCATTGCTTGGTTTTCCTTGACTACTATGTTTTATCATTAAACCATTCCCTCCATAAACTTATCCAACTTAATCTTAAAACCAGACAGGTCCGTCGCCCCCACCGTTTCCCTCGGAAGGCCGTTCCAATATTTCACCCCTCTGATGGTCAGAAACCTTCGTCTAATTTCTAGCCTAAACTTCCCCCCGGCCAGTTTGTATCCATTCGTTCTCGTGTCCACATTAGTACTAAACTGGAATAATTCCTCTCCCTCCCTTGTATTAACCCCTCTGATATATTTAAAGATAGCAATCATATCCCCCCTCAGCCTTCGCTTTGTCAGACTAAACAACCCAAGCTCCTCTAATCTCTTTTCATACGACAGGTTTTCCATTCCTCTGATCATCTTAGTCGCCCTTCTCTGCACCCGTTCCAGTTTGAGTTCATCTTTTTTAAACATTGGAGACCAGAACTGCACACAGTACTCCAAATGAGGTCTCACCAGTGCCTTATACAACGGAAGCAGGACCTCCCTATCTCTACTAGATATACCTCGCCTAATACATCCCAAGACCGCATTGGCTTTTTTCACCGCCACGTCACATTGCCGACTCATAGTCATCCTGCGGTCCACAAGGACCCCTAGGTCCTTCTCCTCTTCCGTTACTTCTAACCAATGCGTCCCCATCTTGTAACTAAAATTGTTATTATTCGTCCCCAAGTGCATAACCTTACACTTTTTACTATTAAATTTCATCCTATTTCTAATACTCCAATTCACAAGCTCATTCAAGTCTCCCTGCAGAGTATCCCTATCCTCCTCCGAGTTTGCAACTCCTCCCACCTTCGTATCATCCGCAAACTTTATCAGCCCACTCTTGCAATCTGTCCCGAGGTCAGTTATAAATAGATTAAATAAGATGGGTCCCAAAACCGAACCTTGAGGCACTCCACTAGTAACCTCCCTCCAACCCGACAATTCACCCTTTAATACGACCCGCTGCATTCTCCCCATTAACCAATTCCCTATCCACCTCTGGATTTTCATATCGATCCCCATGTTTTTCATTTTAACCAATAGTTCCTCATGGGGTACTGTATCAAACGCTTTACTGAAATCCAGGTAAATTAGGTCCACCGCATTTCCCTTATCTAATAAGTCCGTTACTTTCTCAAAGAAGGAGATCAGATTCGTTTGGCACGATCTGCCCTTCGTAAAACCATGCTGTAATTTATCGCATTTGCCATTAACCTCAAGGTCCTCAACTAGTTTCTCTTTCAGAATCTTCTCCAGCACCTTGCACACTACTGATGTTAAACTAACAGGCCTATAGTTACCCGGGTCACTTTTTTTCCCTTTCTTGAAAATAGGAACCACATTGGCTATTCTCCAGTCTAACGGGACTACCCCCGAGTTTACAGATTCATTAAATATAGTCGCTAATGGGCCTGCTATTTCCCGCGCCAATTCCTTCAATATTCTCGGATGAAGATCGTCTGGTCCACCCGACTTAGTCCCATTAAGGCGTTCTAGTTTTGTTTCTACCTCGGATGCGGTAATCCCCCATCCCGTATGCCCCTCTGTAACGGTGCTAGTATCCCTAATACCTTCATTGGCCTCATTAAACACCGATGCAAAATATTCATTGAGATATTGCGCCATGCCTAGATTATCTTTAATCTCCTCTCCGGCTATAGTCTTCAGCGGTCCCACTTCTTCTTTCTTTGCTTTCTTCCTATTTATATGGCTGTAAAACCTCTTACTATTACTTTTAATTCCCCTCGCTAAGTCCAACTCTTCCCGGCCTTTGGCCTTTCTCACTCTATCTCTACATTCTCTGACTTCGCTAAGGTAAGTTTCCTTACTGATCCCTCCCCTCTTCCACTCTTTGTACGCTTTCTGTTTTTTCCTAATCGCCCCTTTCAGCCGGTCGCTCATCCAGCTCGGTCTAAGTCTCTTGCTTAGTAATCTTTTTCCCTTTTTGGGGATACAGGCCTCTGACAGCTCTTGCATCTTTAACTTAAAGTAATCCCAGGCTTCTTCTGCTTTTAGGTCCCTTAATACGTTTGCCCAATCCACTTCCCTTACCAGTCCCCTTAATTTGTTAAAATTGGCCTTTTTAAAATTATAAACCCTAGTCTTTGACTTAATTCTGGTACTCTTTCCATTTAGTTTAAAGCGAATTAGCTCATGATCACTGGAGCCCAAGTTGTCCCCCACTACCACTTCCTCAACAAGGTCCTCACTACTTACCAGAATCAAATCTAAAATGGCCTCCCCCCTCGTCGGCTCAGCTACCACTTGATAAAAGAATTGATCCGCAAGCACATCTAGGAACATCTGAGCCCTATTATTGCTACTAGCGTTTGTTCCCCAATCTATATCCGGGAAGTTAAAGTCCCTCATAATTACACAGTTTTTGATTTTTCTGTGGAGAATTTTGTTGTAGGAAGGAACCAAGTATGAGAAAAAAAATTCTAAAAGGCAAAGAACAAATACTTATTTTAAACCTCTCATGCTGTTCTAAGTCTCATGAATCAACACCATCTTGCTCAATCATACCAGCTTCCTGGGAGGGGGGAGCAAGCAGGGGGCAGGGGCTTGGGGGAAGAGCTGGGGCAGGGGGCATGACCTTGGGGAGAAGGCAGGGCACGGGTGTCTGGTTTTCAGCAATTAGAAAGTTGGCAACCCAACATTATACAGATCTTGGCTTTCCATGGTCACAGCTACCTCAGTCACACCAAGGCCCACTAGTGGCAAGAACTACTTTTGGTTGGGCTCGTCTCCACTCACATCCAAGCATCCTGTCTAAGCCTGAGTGTGATCATTGTGGTCGTACCACCACCACACACCACTAGGCACAATCATTTTCTACCTGCACTTGTTAGGCTTCCTTTTACTTTACTCCTTATTCTAAGCTCTTGGGCATTTCAATTTGCCCTGCTAACACTTGGTCTCGTCCCTAGCTTGGCCTTTTTGCAGGGTTAAATGCTTTTTCTCTTGCTCCTCTTCCCTTTGCTTTCTGGGCCCACCTTTGTTGGCCAACTGCCCATTTCACTTCCTGTACTGCTTAAGTTTGCAGGATAAGCTACAAATCTGGACTAAGTTCAGAGGCAATAGGAGAGGGGTTAATCCATCAGTGTCTCATCCCCAAAGATCCTGCTTATTATCCTGTAAAGACAAAGCGAACAAAACGGTGAGAGTGAGACTGGGTAAAATGGCTTCCTTCCAGTTAGATCTTTCCATTGGTCCACCTCATGTTGCCAGAAAAATCTGAATCCGGCCCAGTCCTGAGCACTGCTGAACACACAACTCCCACTGATGTCAGCATCAGTTGACAGTGTTCAGCATCTCTCAGGAGGAGCTCAACATCTTGTAGGGTTGGACCCTTCAGACTCATTTGTGATAGGCCATTGTCTTAGGACTATATAGTCTAACTCTTGAGGCCAATACATCCATGACTCCTTGTGTCTACCCAGTCCCAGCACTAACAAAGGTTAAGGCAGGCTGGGAAAGATTGCACTGTTTACACTGGCCCTTTTTCTTTCTTTCTTTCTTTTTTTTTTTTTTGTTATGTTCAGATAGCAAGTGTGAAAAATCGGGATGGGGGTGGGGGGCAATAGGAGCCCATATAAAGAAAGCCCCAAATATTGGGACTGTCCCCATAAAATCGGGACATCTAGATGTTCATGAAACCAAATCAGCAGCTTCTTATTCCTTGTGTTCTTTTTTATGTAGGAACACTAGTCTGCTGTGCCTTTAGATATTAGTGCGTCCTTTTTAGGTTTCTCAGCCTTCTTCAGCACTAGTAATTCCTCCCAATGCACTCTACTAACTAAGGGCCTGATTCTCCTCTGTTACACTAATGTAAATCAGGAGTAACTAAGTGTTGCAGTGGGGTAAAAGTTGTGCAGGTGAGAGGAGAACTGGGCTCTTGAAATCTTAATTTACTAAATCTTGCTCTCCTGAAATCTAACACCCTTGTGCTACTGTAGCCTATGAAAACTATATATTATTACTATGCTGGATTTAAGTAGCTTGTCATAGCTAAGTATAACAGAGAAGCTTGGAATCAATCACACTTCTTTACTAACAAAATGATGATTCAAGATGGATTCTGCTCTGGCTGGATTTTCTACATTATAACTCAGAAACCTTTCTGATGCAGGCTTGGCTGAATTTATTAAACACCACATTTCGGTGTGGTTAAAATCCCTCAAAAGTGCAATGTCCTAAGGCTTTGGATACCTGGAGAGTTGGTTCAATAACTTTTCAGTCTTGTTCTGTCTGCATCCTGGGGATCTGTAGCAGAAATTCTGAATATGGGTTTCTCCTTCACTTTCATTCCTTATGTTAAGTAAAATATTTCACTACCCTCTTTAATATTAAATTTCTTACTGACTGGGTATATGCTAAGTAACAGTTATTTAATTCTCATCTTCATCCTGTCTTCAGCTAAGTAATCCTTTCTTGTCTGAGGAGCTTCACTGATTTCATCTAGACTCTTCAAGTGAATAGGATCTGAGCTTGCATCTTTACTAACCAAGAAGTCCTTAGAGTTGTATTGTCTTGTATTCCACAAAGATATACTCCACCTTCTACAAATCCTGCTAAAGATGTGCATATCGCCAATCTACCCCACTGAAGCAGCCCTTTTTCCAGGAGCACCTTCCTGGTTCTGACTAACTCTCCCTTAAACACAATTTCTCTCCTTTTCTCTTGCTTTTCTGGGGCTAGTCCTCTAAATTTTGCAGCGACAAGCAGCTGCAGCCCTAAAGCAGCTGGTTGCAGCCCAGTGCATCTTCGTTCCAGCTGATTAAGTATCGGTTATGTTGTCCTTCACTTTCCTTTTCTTGTTGCTGAAAAGATGCATATTTTCACAAGATCCATCCCCAATCTATCAAAACCACTTGACTGCAAACTTCTAGATAGGGAGCCACTGGAGGAAATTTGCAGACACACTGCTAGAGCTGGTTGAATTATTTCTTGTGAATATTTTTAGTTGACAAGTTTAGTCTCTTTCTGTTTGTGAGTAGATCATGACTTGCAACATTTGTGTTCATTACTTGAAATTGTTTGCCAATGGATTTCTCACTGTATTCATATGATTATTTGGTATTTGAAGTTGCTCAAGCTTCATAATGGATCACCTGAGTCATATGGTATTAGTTCTGGTCCGTGATTGGATCTACAGAATTTTCACTCAACTCATTTCATGATAATAAGTTTTAACTACAAAATTTAAACTGCAAACCCAAACTTTATCTGTCACCCACAATGGCATGAACAAAACTTCAATCATCTTATGGCAGAGAGGGTGCAAATATGGCTAAATGAAAAGATGGGTCAGAATTTGCAAAGAGACTTATAAATTTCACACTAATCACCCAGTTCTACACAAGTAATGCAAAGCTCAAGCCTGTAAGCTGAAGCTTTTTCAGCTCATAGGATTTCTGACAAACCTAAGGGAAAGATTCTCATTTCTCTCTCGGATGTCTCATTAATGCAACAGGACCCAAATTACTGTAAATTTGTGCAGTTTCATGTCACTGTAAAATAAAAAGGAGTTGACACTTTGGTATGGAAAGAACTTTTGAAGTACTTTATGTTGAAAGAATATTGGATTGACTTCTTTAAAAAAATTGTTATATGCTTTAGGGCAGGCATAGTAATTTCTAGCTGATAAAGGTGATTTTAAAAACAAATTCATTGCTGGATTTCTACACTCCAAAATACCTCTCTAACCTTGTAAAACTGTCATGCTCCGGACATTTTGCACACTGAAGAAAATCACTGTTTTGCCTGGAGCAAGGAACATAAATGTTGCAACACTGACTCCTCCTCTAATGGGCTGAGAATGTACAAGTACATAGTTATATTGCTCAGAGCCGACAGACTGAATATCTTGGGAGTCAACGCTGTAAACATTAGAGATTTTTCTGAATCTTGTTTTGTATCGGGGGGGATTTTTCTTTCTCTGGATTGATTGAAGTTGTTTAACTGTGTTGGCAAGGCTGGATTTTCATATCCTTGTTCAGGAAGTGTTCCCGAACTGACATGGATCAACCCAGACTTCATTACCAGGCAAAAGTGAGTACTGTGGCTAAACCTGTTCCTACAGTGTGTTTACCTAGGCATATAAGGACGTTCGTCATTCTATAAAGATTGATTGGTAGAGTTTGTAAACACTATTAGGCTACTAAAAATAATCAGAAACCAGCTAAACTCAATACAATGTGTTAGATACTGTGTAACTAACAGCTTATGGAAAAAAAACTATTGTTTTGGTGACAACTGTCAGCCAGGTGACAACTGTCTCCTATGAATTGCTAATAATAGCCTGGACAGAGAGAGTATACTTTACAAGGACACTTAGACTTGCACTGGTCTTTTAATTAAGTGTGGAAATAATCTTACATGATTTCCCTAATGTACGTCCAGACTGATGTGCTTAGGCACCCCCAGTGTTTCTCAGAAGATGATAGTCTGATCCCAATCAAAGTGTTTGACATCTCAGCATTCACTGACACTGGCATCGGGTGGAAGGGAAACACAGAAACATGAGAACAGCTAACTGAGCTGCGGCGGAGAAAGGGAGCTGTGATGACTTATAGTTCCTGATTTCAAGAATTCAGTGATCCCTTCCTGCATCCCGTGGAAGCCTGGTGCCATCTCTAACACATTTTCAGTATTCTGGGTATCACGTAGGATCAGTTTGTTTGTTGGTTGTGGGTTTTTTTTTTTGGGGGGGGGGGGCAGCATTTCTTTGCTGTCACTTTGTCAGGCTGACCCACCTACAGCAAACAGTATGGATCCCTTTTCTTTCCCTCCTACATCAAGCCTCCTTCACACTGAAGCCCTGCACTGCAGACACCTATCTTCTATTTTGTCTTGAGAGATGGGTCACTGTTGTTGAACTGCTAGGAACTTCCTTTCCTAAAGGCAGATGAGTGGACTGCCTCTGCAGTATGAACAAGTCTAAGCAGGGAGTGATGCCTGACGTGTGTGTGTGTATAACAAGTGCTATCGTTTACTGCATGTTCTGTGTTGGCACTGCTGCCCGCTAAAACTGATATTTAATTATGCTGTGGGCTGTATATCTCTGATGAAATGCCCTAGATAAACAACCTGGTGGGAGGATTAGCAACAGCTCACATGCAGCTGTACATATGTGGCAAGCAGACCTTGAAGGGAAGGGGAACCTGGAGGAATACAGGTTGTATAGATTAAAGTTAGTCCCGGGCAAACATGAAAATAATTGGTGTTTGAGGGTGGGGTGGTAATTCAGAATTTAGATTCGTGTCTGCAACGTGTTTGTGGTTATTTGGTCTAGAAATTGGATGATGTCATCAGAATAAACTTTCTTGTGAAACTAAGTACTATGAAATAGGGAACAACTTTGTCTTGTGGACTAAGCACAGAGCTGGAATTCAGGACTCCAAGTTTCCTAGTCTAGCTCAGCCACAGACTCCTTGTAACCTTGAGCATGTCACTTAGGCCTGCATTTGTAAAAGTTGCCACTGGTTTTGGGTGCCTCCCTTTTTTAAATAACGGAGATATCCTATCTCCTACAACTGGAAGGGACCTTGAAAGGTCATTGAGTCCAGCCCCTGCCTTCACTAGCAGGATCAAGTACTGATTTTGCCTCAGATCCCTAAGTGGCCCTCTCAAGGATTGAACTCAGAACTCTGGGTTTAGCAGACCAATGCACAAACCACTGAGCTATCCCTCTTCCCTCTGTCTAGTTTGAGACCTTCTTTAGAGGTGGTGAGCTCCCACTGGCTTCAGCTGGAGTTGCTCAGCACTACTAAAAGTCAGACTTATCCGTTTCAGTTTGGGCACCCAAATGCTTAGACACCTCAAACTAGTAGCAACTTCTGAACATTTTGGCACTTATTCAGAGGCTGTGGGAACTCAGCACCTCTGAAAACCAGAGATGAATTCCTGGCCAACTGAAGTCCAAGGGAGTTTTGTCACTGACCTCAGTGGGGGCAGGATTTCAGCGCAGGCATTTAATCTCCCTAGGCTGACTTTCTCCTCAGTTTTTACACAGAAGTTAATTACATAATATATAAATAAATAAATACATATGCTATGTATTGTTACTTCATGGTCTCAGCTGGGTTGGAGACACTGATAGTTTTCATCAAGATATTTTGGTACTTCTACACCCTCAATGTTACAAAGCTTAAATATGCTAATTTAGTTTTTTTAAAATTAACTAAACTTTGTAACCCCTCAGGAAGGATCTGGTTTTGATCTCCTCCCCAGCCTCACCCCATACTTGTGCTAGGCAAAGCCCTTCTCGAAGGATCTATTCTGTTCCCTAGCAATCTTTAGCCTTTCTATTGGCTGTAACTTCCAGGCCTCCATTTAATAAAGCACTGTTTGCTGCATCACTTACTACTGATGAAACAAGAACCAAGTTTTACCCTGATTTATGCCCCATTGCTCTTGAAACCAGTAAGGATGTATGTCGGTGTAGAATCTGGCCCTACAGCTGTTGCTGTATTAGGGACCCGGCTTTATTTGGGTTACTTTAAGGAGAATATTAAACCCTTTATAGTGTAATCCTTTTGCCAAGAGGAGTCAGCAACAACAAAGATCAGGAATCTGAGTTCCTCTTGATACACAACAGAACCAGCTTGAGCCTCACCCGCTAATCAGGGAAAATTTAACCATCACCCTGGGTGCCTATAAAAGATGATGCTTCCCCACTAGCAAGTACTAACTCTATAACAAAAGAAAACTTATTAAAGGGGAGACGGAATCTAACAATTTGGGAACACACCACAACCACAATTCAAAAGCATGGGTGGTGTCCTTTACCTCAGTTATCTACACTGCAGCGTGAAAGTCCAACAAACAAATATCCCTTTAACACACCTCTCCCCTCTCCCTCTGCTGCATCATACTCTCAGTTGGTTGTCGCTGATCAGCAAAGACCCAGAGTTCAGAGATGTATTCATACTGGTCCACCTCCTACCCCTAAAAGGTAATGGGAGTAAGAATCAAGCAATGCCTCCTGTACTATTTCTGCAACTTGCTTGCTGCTGCTATCCCTATCCCCTGCTTAGCAGGTGAGCTTCAGTTTAGAGTGACACCCTCACTCAGGGTATGCTAAGCACAGTTCTGCTGCCTTTCACTCATATACGAAGAATAACAGCATTTCATTGCCCCTGCATTCAAAAGTGAATTGTAACGCAAAGCAGCTCTGTCTGCTGAACACCTGGGCAGAGTAGGTGTCTATGCATATAAAGTCTGCTCCTGAAGTCTTTTTCCACCAGTGTGTCAACAGATGTCAGGGGAGAGCTCATTCATACCCTGCTTACAACAGGGTTGAGTGTGTATCAGACACAGGGACAGACCAGGCAGAGAACCATAGTTATGTGGATGGGATGTAGTTACTAGTGACATCTATACTAGATTACCAAGACAGTGCAAGATAAGCACATTGGGGCCTGAGCGTGGAGAAAGGCAATATAAATGGAGGGAGTCACTTCTTCTTCCTTAAAGTTTAGAAAAAAGTTTATACTAGTTCTGAGGTCACATGATGAGATTTGGGGGGGGTGCAGTTTTGTTCAGTTACCATTTTTGAGAAACTTTCTAGTTTCCTGTGTAATAGTTGGCACTTGTCGTAAGTAGGGCTGTCGATTAATCGCAGTTAACTCGTGATTAACTCAAAACAATTAATCACGATTTAAAAAATTAATCACCGTTTTAATCGCACTGTTAATAGAATACCAATTGAAATTTATTAAATGTTGTTTTTCTACATTTTCAAATATATTGATTTCGGTTACAACACAGAATACAAAGTGTACAGAGCTCACTTTATATTTTTATTACAAATATTTGCACTGTAAAAATGATAAAAGAAATAATATTTTTCAATTCACCTCATACAAGTACTGTAGTGCAATCTCTTTATCGTGAAAGTGCAACTTACAAATGTAGATTTATTTATTTTTTGTTACGTAACTGCACTCAAAAACAAAACAATGTAAAACTTTAGAGTCTACAAGTACCCTCAGTCCTACTTCTTGTTCTGCCAAACGCTAAGAGAAATAAGTTTGGTTACATTTACGGGAGATAATGCTGCCTGCTTCTTATTTACAATGTCACCTGAAAGTGAGAACAGTCATTTGCATGGCACTGTTGTAGCCGGCATTGCAAGGTATTTACATCCCAGATATGCTAAACATTTCATGTGCCCCTTCATGCTTTAGCCACCATTCCAGAGGACATGCTTCCATGCTGATGACGCCTGTTAAAAAAAATAATGCGTTAATTCAATTTGTGACTGAACTCCTTGGGGGAGAATTGTATGTCTCCTACTCTGTGTTTTACCTGCATTCTGCCATATATTTCATGTTATAGCAGTCTCGTATGATGACCCAGCATGTTGTTCATTTTAAGAACACTTTCACTGCAGATTTGACAAAATGCAAAGACAGTACCAATGTGAGATTTCTAAAGATAGCTACAGCACTTGAGCCAAGATTTAAGAATCTGAAGTGTCTTCCAAAATCTGAAGGGGTGTGGAGCATGCTTTCAGAAGTCTTAAAGGAGCAACACTCCGAGGCGGAAACTACAGAACCAGAACCACCAAAAACATTTTACATTGTTTTATTTTTGAATGCAGTTATTTTTGTACATAATTCTATATTTCTAAGTTCAAAATTCATGATAAAGAGATTGCACTACACTACTTGTATTAAGTGAATTGAAAAATACAATTTCTTTTATTTTACAGTGCAAATATTTATAATAAAAAAATAAATTGAGCGCTGTACACTTTGTATTCTGTGTTGTAATTGAAATCAATATATTTTAAAATGTGGAAAACATCCAAAAATATTTATAGAAATAATCTATTATTTAACAGCATGATTAATTAATAAGCATCACCTAGTAGTTAGAGGGTAAGTCCCTTCTTAGGCCTTGTCTATACTACACAGTTTTGTTAACACAAGTTATACTAAAAATCAAAAAATGGTATAATTACATTGCTTGTGCATGTTCACACAATGTTCCTTCTGTCAGTGCAGTGCGTCCACAGTTGGAGCT
Organism: Trachemys scripta elegans; assembly: GCF_013100865.1. Lineage (NCBI taxonomy): Eukaryota > Metazoa > Chordata > Testudines > Emydidae > Trachemys > Trachemys scripta. The sequence goes on along the minus strand of NC_048303.1, from coordinate 22,084,691 downwards.
CTAGTATAGACAGTGAGAGCAGTGCACTGTGGGTAGCTATCCCACTGCAGCTAGGAGTTGTGGAAAGCTAGTATGGATCGCACTGCAGCATGGGTGTGGGCTCAAGGTCCCATGGTGCAGTTTTTTCCATCCCATCATTCCTTGGCTTCTGACTGCATTTCATGGCATTTTTCAATGGCCCCTGTTTACTATGCACCCACCAACTGTCTGAAAGGATGGATCCTGCACTGCTCTCATCTGTTGTGGTCCCTGTTATAAACACATTGCAGATGGTCATGCAGTATATCATGAGCTCCCAGTCTAAACAGGAATCAGAGTTGCCTGACCTGCTGTGTGCCATGAAAAGAAACAACACCAGATTACTTTTGGCATTCATGGAGCAGCTGCACAAAGGGGACCGTCACTTTTGGGCTCGGGGAAACAAGCACAGAGTGATGCAATCGCATTGTTATGCAGGTCTGGGATTACGAGCAGTGGCTGCAGAACTTTTGGATGCATAAAGTCACCTTCCTGGAACAGCATGTGGAGTTCGCCACAGTACTGCGGCGCAAGGACACCAAACTGAGAGCTGCCCTCTCGGTGGAGAAGTGCATGGCGATCTCTGTGGAAGCTGGCGACTCCAGGCTGCTACCAGTCAGTCACAAATCAATTTGGAGTCAGAAAGTCTACCGTTGGGGCTGTGCTAACACAAGTGTGCAGGGCCATTAATTTCATCCTGCTACGAAGGACTGTGACTCTTTGCAATGTGCATGAAATAGTGGATGGCTTTGCGGCAATGGGATTCCCTAATTGCGGTGGGGCGATAGCTTCACACATATCCCAATTTTGGCTCTGGACCATCTTGTGACAGAATACATCAGTAGAAAGGGGTACTTCTCTATGGTATTTCAGAAGATTCCAGTGGGGATGTTGAAATGCCCATAGTGATCCTGGGAGACCCAGTGTACCCCTTACTCCCATGGAAGTGGTAGGTCTTTGGTGCAGCACCAGAGTGATGGTTTGCCTCCCTTGTGTTCTGGTACACCTGCATCAGCTCCTTTATCTTTGCACAGTACTGATGCGTGTCCCGTTCATAGCCCTTATCCAACATGTCATGAGAAATCTGACCATAGGTATCAAAGTACCTACCGCTGGATCAGAGCTGGGACTGCAAAGCCTCCTCTCCCCACAGTGCCAGCAGATCCAACAACTCAGGTGTGCTCCAAGTGGGAGAGCGTTTGCTGTGAGGAGACACCATGGTCCGCTGGGAAGATGTGATCTGAGCTGTCCACGCCAAGCAAACAGGAAGTGGAACTTCAAAAATTCCCAGGTGTTTAAAGGGGGAGGAATAGATGTTTGTGTACCAGAGTGCAGGGCAGTGGAGTTCAAACTGCTGACCAGAATGGTCAGGATGGGCATTGTGGGACATCTCCTCCTGGAGGCCATTTATAACGAGATAACCAAGCACGGTGTCTACACTAATATTTTGTCAATATAACTTTGCCGCAAAAAGCTCTACACCTCTTATGAAAGTGGTTTTATTGTGTTGGTGAAAAAGGAGAGTTTTGTCGGTGAAAGGAGCACTGCAGTGTGTACACCTCCACTGTTTTGTCGATGAAACCTGACTTTTGTCAACAAAACTGTGTAGTGTAGACAAGGCCTACATGTGGAGGGAGGCTGATAGGGGAGCCCAGGCCCTCCCACTCCACCAGGTTGCTGCCCAGGACCCTGCAAGGGATACTGAAGGTCTGGCACTCAGGAGCGCCTTAAGGCTGCCCTCCCTTGTCCACTTCCTACCACCCACTCTACTCTCCAAGTTTTGCAGTCTGTAGCAAAAAGGTAATGAAAAAGCTACTAACTGCACCTTCAGTTTGTCTGGGCCCAGCAGGTAAGTGCCTCTTCTCCAAGAGAGGCTTCTGCAACATCCCTTCTCAGGTGCTCCCAGTACAGATCCGTGTCCCTGCCTTTGCAGCCCCCTTTTGAACTGTCTGGTTTCCCTCTTAAGTTCCACCTCTATCTGGAGCATACTCTGCAGGTGTGGCTAGGAGAGGTTATCTGGACCCAGAGTTGCTCTTTAACCCCTTCAGTTCTAATGCAGGGTTTATTCACCCAATCACCTATCCCCATGAAAATGCTGAATAGAGAAAAGCAGTAGTTTAGCACAGCTGTAGTTTTTAGCAGTGACAAGGAGGATGAACGCTACAGAGGAAATAAGAAGGGAGCAGAAATGTTTGAGAATACATATCACAATGTGACTTTTATGAGTAAAGAGGATGGAAACCATGAAATTGCCAACAGAATTAGTTTGCTTTGCCTTGTGATTGTAATAACTTACCCTGAAGTCGATATAGACCTGAGCCACAGCATTCAGGTGTAGATAGTGCTTGCATCTGGGGGTGTGGTTCCAACCCATATTTTGATGATGGAATTCTGGCAAACACAGCGGTCGGGGGATCTTTCCTAAAAGATTGTTTAAGTAAATAAAACATTATGATGTGGCCCTTTTTTATTCTTTAGCAAAATGTTCAGAACTCTGCACTATTGTTTAACTTTGAAAGTTTGATATTAAAATACATTAGACCTGATTCTTTTTCTCACTCTTGATTTAACAGAGAGCAGAATCTGTATCTCCATAATTCCCTTCTTCATTAAAAATGGTTGTCAGAGGAAAAAAAAATCCTTCCCTTTTTGGCACATAATTTGGAAAGAATCTGACACTGGCAATATCCATTTGTCAAGACAAGTGATTAAACAGATTTTGAATGTTAGGTGCAATAAAATTGCTGAAATAGCAGTTGGTGAGTGTTTGTTATTACTGTATTCATAACACAAGGATCCTCAATATATAGTTTGGTCTTTTGATCAAATATATTTAAGAGCTTTTAAAAGAGAAATAAAGTAAAGGGAATTTAAGTAGAATAAGTATCATTGTTAATTGTGAAACAAAAACAATGACCCAATGCTCCCTGATTTTATTGCACTTAATCTGGATCCACTAGTCTACTCCCAGAGATTTGAGATTGATACGTAATGACTGAACTTCACTACAGTTTATCAGCTTTAAAAGCAGCAGTAGATCAGATGTGCTGGTGCCTCCAGCTGGTACAGAGGCGGAAGATTCCATCCCTAAGCACTGTGATAGACCCAGACCAGTTGGGAACAGCAGAGTAGCAGAAGGGAAATATACTGGCCACTGGATAAGTAGTTTTCTGTTCCCTGAGTGACCAGAGCAGGGGCTGCTCCAGGCTAATAGACCACCTGACTCCAATTAACCTGCTAAGAGTCAGGTGAGGCAGTTAAGCACCTGACTCTAATTAAGGCCCCTCTGATGCTATAAAAGGCCTCATTCCAGTTAAGCCAGGGGCAGCCAGGGAGTGGAAGGAATTGGGAGCAAGAGGTGTGCAAGAAGCTGGGAGTGAGTAGGTGTACTGCTGGAGGATGGAGAAGTACAAGCGTTATCAGACATCAGGAGGAAGGTCCAGTGGTAAGGACAAAGAAAGTGTTGGGAGGAGGCCATGGGGAAGTAGCCCAGGGAGTTGTAGGTGTTGTGCAACTGTACCAGGAAGCACTCTAAACAGCTGTAGTCCAGAGGGCCCTGGGCTGGAACCCAGAGTAGAGGGCGGGCCTGGGTTCCCCCCATACCTCCCAACTCCTGATCAAACACAGGAGGAATTGACCTGGACTATAGCTTCTACAGAGGGGACAGTCTCTGGAATGTTTCCTGACCCACAGGGTGAATCTGTGAAGTGAGCAAATCCGCCAATAAGCGCAGGACCCACCAAGGTAGAGGAGGAACTTTGTCACACCACTGAAGAGTTCCCCTCTGAAAAATCTGTTTACTCAGGTTTTGTGGAGAAGACAGGATTTGTCCCTTAATAATTGTTTATAAAAACTCTAGCTTAATGCCTAGCACTCTACCATTTCAGTAAGGCTAACTGCTAAAACTGACAGAATACTTGGGTTACAAATTAATTTCTGTATTTTAATTCTATTTCTAGCCTTAACGGTATGAATTTTGTGTAATACAGGAGGTCAGACTAAATGATCACAATGGTCCTATCTGGCCTTGGAATCTGTGAATACAGTTTTCTACAGTTGCTGTGCTGACAAGTTTTGTACAGCGATGCCAAATATGAATTGGACTCTTTGCATCATACTAGACAATGGAGACTAATGTCTTATTCATAGCAGAGTAATGTACAATTCTAGAACACAGTAAGCTAATATTTCCATTCACTTCACCATTATGGTTTTTCACAATATGAGACAATGCACTAATAGTGTTGTACTTATGACAAAATTGATGTCAATTGATACATGACATCAGGATTTCCTCTGGTGATAGAAAAGTGTTATAGCGTGAGTGACAGGACTGCTATCCTGAGCTTGCAGAAATTTGCCACTTGAGTCATGAATCATACAAATGTAGGGCTGGAAGAGTCCTCGAGGTCATCTAGTCCATCCCCCTGCGCTGAGGCAGAACCATGAATATCTAGACCAACCCTGGCCCAGTGTTTAACTACCCTTATATTTGGAAAGTTTTTTCCTGATATGTGACCTGAATATCCCTTGCTGAGAATTAGGCTACTTACTTTTTGTCCTACCCTCAGTGGACACGTCAGCAGACCGGGTCATAGGTGGTAATACCTTGTGGTCTGAGTAGGAGTCAGGTCTAGTGGTCTAGCTCCACAATAAATTCAATGGAAATGGTATCCCATGGTGGAGGTGGAATGGGCATAGGCTGGAAAAGGATGAGCAGGAGCACTTGGTCTGGGCACACAGGTCAAAGTATCTTACGCACTTCTTAATTGAGGTGTGCAAGCCTGGCCACCAGAAACTCCTTGGGATTAGGCTCCAGGTCTTGAGGTGGCCAGAGAGCCCTTCAAGGGGGGTGTCATGGCATAACTTAAGAACCTGCCGCCTTTGTTGCCCTTTCAGGACATAGATTCGCTCCTTATAGTAGAGGACCCTGAACCTGGGGGCCAGTGGGGCATCAGTATTCTCCAGAGTCTGGTTGATCTGAGCAGCAAAGGGGTCATTGGGTAACAAGATATGAACTGACTCCCTTAGGCCGTCGTCTGTTGTGCCATTGATGAAATTGAAAGCCTTTAGAATCGTAGAGGGAGTTTTCTCATCCAATTCCAGGTATTCAGCCTTATGGGACAGGGTGTCAGCCTTCCCATTTCTTGTTCCTGGGTGGTAGGTGACTATGAAGTCAAACTGGCAAAGAAGAGGGACCAGCAGATCTGTTGATGGTTGAGGTGTCTGGCTTTTCAAAGGTATTCCAGGTTCTTTGTGGTCTGTGAGCACTTGGACAAGGAACCTGGCCCCCCTCTAGTAGGTACCACCATTTCTCAAATGCTGTCATGATAGCTAAGAGTTTCTTATGACATGTATCATAATTCTTTGCAGCTGAGGCCAGCTTGTGAGAGTAATAGGCACCTGGGTGAAGTCAACCAACAGGACCTACCAGTTGGGACAGTACTGCATCCAGGACAAACTTGGATGCATCTGCCTCCATGGTGAATGGTTTAACAGGATCTGGGTGTACCAAGATGAATGCTATGATGAATTTCTCTTTTAGCTCATTGAAAGTGGTTTGGGCTTCCAAGGACCAGGTGAACCAGACTCCTTTTTTCAGACGGGCGGTCAGAGGAGCAATTAGACTGGAAAAATCCCTCCATGAACTTCTGGTAGAAGTTAGTGAAGCCTAAGAACTGTTGGCTCTGGTGGGTGTCCTTTGGTGTGGCCCATTCAGAGGTGGCCATCACCTTGTGTGGGTCCATGGTTAGTCTCTTAGGGGAGATAATGTAACCAAGGAATTCTATTGCATCCTGGTCAATCTTGCATTTTTCGGGCTTTGCGTATAGAGGATGTTGTATAGAGGCAAAGTCTTTCTAGGACACTGCAGACCTGCTGATCATGAGAAGCCTGATTTGTCAGAAAAGGTGAGTGTATTGTCCAAATAAATGACTACATAGCTGTCTAACACATCCCTGAAGATATCATTTATGAAGTGCTAGATGGTTTCTGGGGGATTGCACAGTCCGAACAGCATGACAGGTATTCAAAGTGTACAGAAGGCAGTCTTCCACTAATCTCCCTTTCTAATCTGGACCAAATTATAGGCTTCCCCCGCCTTTCCAAAAGCGGCCAGAGGAGCGGGGTGGGGGGAGGCATGGCATGCGGCCTGCAGCACGGCCCGGCAGCCGTGGCTGGAGCAGCGAGGGGGGGCGCAGGCTGGCGGCCCGCAGCGCAGCCATGGGGGGACAGCAGGCACAGCCGGAGGAGCGGGGTGGGGGGGTGCGGTATGCGGCTTGCAGCGTGGCCCAGCAGCTGCGGCTGGAGCAGCAAGGGGGGACGCAGGCTGCTGTCGCACTCCTTGTGCTTGTCCCAGGCCAGGTAGCAGGTGAGGAAGAAGGCACAGATGATGCTGAAGAGGGGGCTGAGGCAGTGGGACAGTCCTAGCAGGGCGCGCAGCGCTGAGGGGCCCCGCCAGCCACTCTTGTCCTGCTGGCCCCAGGGGCTGCTCTGGCCGTAGGAAAGCAGGAGCGAGAGGACAAAGGTGGCCAGGGTGCCCAGGCTGAGGAGAGCCCTGGGGGAGGCGGCGGGGAGCAGCAGCAGGGAGAGGAAGCCCCTGCGGGGGGTCACGCAGCTCTTCACGTAGCCGTTCCGCAGGCTCTCCAGGTCGCTCCCGGGGCGGGTGAGAGGGGCAGCCACGCCACCACCGTCCTGCGGCAGCTGCTGGAAGAGTTTGCTAGGTCCATGCTGGGAGGCGGCAGCGGCTTATCTCTCTTCCCTCATGATGGTCTGAGGAGAGTGTGGGTCTAGTCAGCTCCTTCTCCTCCTGCCCACCGCTTTCCCCCTCTCAGTTGCCCACCTCTGCAGCACAGCCAGCAGCCGCAGCCGGAGGAGCAAGGGGGGGGGGCAGGCTGGCGGCCCGCAGCACGGCCCACAGCTACGGAGGGGCGGTGGCGGCGGCCGGAGGAGCGGGGGGCGCAGCATGGTGGCCGGCAGCCATGGCCGGAGGAGCGGGGGGGGCATATGGGTGGCACAGCAGGGCCGGAGGAGCCGTGGCGGGGGAGGGGCGGTGCGGCCGGAGGGGGAGCCAAGGGGACATGGCCAGAGGAGGAGCCAAGGGGGGGCGCCTTTTTTATGTTTGCTCCCCCTCCTCTTAGAAGCTGGCTACACCACTAGATGCATGGCTGTGTGGTTGGTGTCACCAAGGGGGCTTCAGTTTCCTGTACTATGGGATGCTGTTCCAAGAAGGACTGCTGAGCAGAGATGAGTATATTTTGAATACAAACTAGCTAACCTAATGAGACAGGCTTTAAACTAACTTCAATGGATATAGGAGACAAAAGCCCATATGTAAATTTAAAATATGGAGAGCTGGGTGAAGGGTCGGCATCTGAGAGGAACATGGGCAATCACAACAGGGACTAAGGAGAGACAAAAGGGGAACTTAAATAAACATCTTAGATGTCTGTATATGAATGCAAGAAATATGGGGAATAAACAAGAAAAAATAGAAATACTAGTGAATAATCATAATTATGACATAATTGGCATCACAGAAACTTGGTGTGATAATTCATATGACTAGAATATTGGTATAGAAGGCTACAGCTTGTTCAGAAAGGACAGACAAGAGAAAAATAAAAAGAGAGGAGTATTGCCTTGTACATCATATATAGATAGATATAGTGACAAAGTTCTTGACTCAGTGGGTCTTGCGTTTCCTGACAGATTTTGCTAGCCTCAGAGGCCCACTGTGACCCTCCACATAGCCCTTCTCTCTCTAGAGAAAATGACTCAGTAGACTGTGACCCTTGCCATCATAAGCCAGCAAGGGAGGTGAGGAGAAACAACTCTCCAACATACAGTCACTGTTGTCGCCCAGTATCAGTGATTAATCAGGGAGGGGAGGGGGGAGCCCGGGCCCGCTCTCTACTCCGGGCTGCAGCCCAGGGACCCTAAACTTAGCAGCTATGAAAGCTGACTTTTTGGAAATAGGGCATGTACAATTCCCTGGGCTACTTCCCCACAGCAGCCCCCACTCAATATCTTCTTTACGATTACCTCAGGGACTCCTTCCTTGCATCTGATATGGATTCATACTACTTCATTCCTCCTATAGCTCCTGACACCCACACCACACTGACTAACTGGGAGGCTTTTAACTTGTTCCAGCCAGTCCTTGATTGGCTTCAGGTGTCCCAATCAATCTAACTGTCTCTCCTGCCTTCTAGAAGGATCTTAATTGGTCCCAGGTGTCTTGATTAACCTGGAGCAACTGCCATTTGGTTACCATGGTACCAGGGATTTGTTTAGCCTGGGGCTAACATACCTGTTCCTCACTACTTTACTGTAGCAATCTGGCCTTCCCCCATCTCTCTCTCTCTCTCTCTCTCTCTCTCTCTCTCTCTCTCTCTCTCTATATATATATATATATATATATATATAGAGAGAGAGAGAGAGAGAGAGAGAGAGAGAGAGAGAGA
>NC_048303.1:22069766-22076154 GCF_013100865.1 Trachemys scripta elegans | reverse complement strand
TATATATATATATATATATATATATATACACACCTGCACTGAGATTGAGATAAAAATGGGAGGCAGACCTTTTTGAAAGTCTCTGGGTAAGGATACAAGAGGTAAAAACCAAGGGCGATTTCATGGTAGGTGTCCACGATTTCATGGTAGGTGAGGATGTTTTTTAAACAACTAAAAATCATCCAAAACATGGGACGTGGTAGTGATGGGGGACTTCAACTACCCAGCCATCTGTTGGGAAAGTAATACGGCAGGGAACACATTATTCACAAAGTTCTTGGAATGCATTGGAGACAACTTTTTATTAGGGAAGGTGGAGAAGGCGACTAGGAAAGAGGCTGTTCTATATTTGATTCTGACAAATAGGAAGGAACCAGTTGAAAATTTGAAGGTGGAAGGCAGTTTGAGTGAAAGTGATCATGAAATGATAGTGCTCATGATTCTCAGGAAAGGTTGGAGGGAAGACAGCAAAATAAAGACAATGGACTTCATTAAGGCAGACCTTAGCAAACTCAGCAAGTTGGTAGGTGAGATCCCAAGGGAAGCAAGTTCCAGGGGAAAAACAGAGTTCAGGACAGCTGGCAGGTTTTTTTAAAGAAACATTATTAAGAGTGCAAGAGCAAACTATCTGAATACATAGGAAAGCTCGGAAGTATGGTAAGAGACAAACGTGGCTTAACCAGAAGATTTTCAATGATTTGTACTTAAAAAAGATTCATATAAAAAGTAGAAACTAGTTCAAATTTTGAAGCATGAATATTAAAAAAAATATATAAGGACAAAATCAGAAATGCCAAGGCACAAAATGACATTAAACTAGCTTGGAAGATAAAGGGTAACAAGAAAACATCTTACAAATATATGAGAAGCAAGAGGAAGACCAAGGACAGTGTAAACACCTTACTCAGTGAGGAGGGAAAGACAATAACAGAAAATGCAGCAATTACCAAAATGTTAAATGCCTTTTTGGTTCAGTTTTCACCAGAAAAACTTAGCAGTGATTGGACAACTAACATAGTGAACATTAGTGTAAATGGGGCAGGATTTGAGGCTAAAATTGGGAAAGAGCAAGTTAAGAATTACTTAGAGCAATAAGATGTCTTCAAGTTGGCAGGGCCTGATGAAATACATCTGAATATAGTTAAGGAATTGGAATTGGCTGAAGAGATCTCTGATAATTAGCAGTTATCTTTTGAGAACTCATGAATAAGGCTATGAATTAGTCATGGGTATTTTCAGTAAAAGTCATAGCCAGGTCACGGGCAATAAACAAAAATTCACGGCCCATGACCTGTCCATGACTTGTACTATATACACCTGACTAAATCTTAGCTGGGGGGCAGGGAGAGCATGGGCCCGGGGGAGCTCTGCTCTGGGGGGCAGCTGAGAGGCCGCTGCTAGGGGGATGGGGCAGCGTCACCAGCTGCCGAAGACCAACGAGCAGTGGGTGACCCGGGCAACTGGCCCTGGGGGTCGCCCACCCACCACTGCCTGGCCATCCCTGGACCACTGCTCAGGTGGTCCCAAGGGCCAGCCACATCAGCTGCTGCTTGGGTGGTTCCTGGGGCCATCTGCTTGGGGCCACCGAAGCAGCGGCTGGTGCGGCTGGCCCTGGGGCCCCTCTTACAGCGCCTGAGCAGCTGGTTGCGGGGCCAGCTCCTTAGGTGGCCCTGGGATCAGCCACACTGGCTGCTGCAGAGGTCACAGAAGTCATGGTCAGATGATCTCCGTGATAGACATGAGGCCCTACTCATGAAGGGTGGGAGAGATACCAAAGGACTGGAAAATATAGTATATTTGCCTTATCTATTAAAAACAATTTGAATAGTGGGGGTGCGGAGAGCCATTGAACCAAACTTTAAACCCTGTATGTGATGGAAACCACTTCAAGACAGGGGGTGCAGTAGCACTCTAGTTCCAGCATCTATGGGAATAAGGACAACCCAGGGAATTATAGACTAGTCATCTTAACTTTAGTACCTGGAAAGATAATGGAATGAATAATCAAACAATCTGCTTGTAAGCACCTAGAAGATAAGTTGATTATTAACAATCAACATGGATTTGTCAAGAATAAATCCTGTCACACCAACCTAATATCCTTCTTTGACAGGGTAACAAAACTTGTGGGTAGCGGGAAAGCAGTAGATGTGCTATATCTCGACTTGAGTAAGGTTTTTGATACTGTTTCATGTGACCTTTTCATAAACAAACTAGGGAAATTATACCCTAGACAAACCTACTATAAGGTGGGTGCACAACTAATTGCAAAACTGCCCTCAGAGAGTAGTTATTAGTGGTTCACCATTAAGCTAGAAGGGCATTTCAAGAGAGGTCCTGCAGGGATCTGGCCTGTTTTTTTTTTTTTTTATTTCTTAGGAGACTGAAAAGTGTATGTGTAAACAAGGGCTATGTTTTGTCTTTGACTCTGAGTAAAAGGTTGGATGACTCACTTAAGCTGAATTCAGCTGGTAAGGGGCCTTTAGTAATTCAAAATTAAATCTACTGAAGAGCAATCAAGGGTTAAACTGTCTTTTAAACTGTGGTCCTCGGCAGAGGATGGTGAGGAATTATGCCTCCACCGACATTGCTCCCTGAGGCAGACATAATGCACGGCTGTTACTCTGAAACCTGTCATAATGCTTCTGGGAACACTGGGAAGCACTGCCTCTGGTGAACCCAGAATGATGTGCTCTATATCTTGGTGAGGTTAGCTCTGATGATTTCTGGTGCAGAGCAAGAAAGGGGATGAAGCCTGAATGGTCATGGACTGAGGCATTTGAAAGAGAAGTCTACAAGAACAACCAATGGACACTAGCATAGCCCTGTAGACATGTGCTGAGCATTCCAATTCTTTGTTGATGTTAATGGGGACTGGCACCACTCTAAAAACCCAGAGGTGTCAATTGGGGGCTTGACTGATATGGGAGGAATTGAACAAGTCAGAATTCTCGAGCATTATCAAGAGACACTAGGAATGACATCACAAGCCTATTAGCATTTGGGTGTGACTTGGTTTGCCTAAGGGGGGAAATTTGAAAGGGAGACTTTTAATGCATTAAAATATAAGTTAATTATGTTAAACCTTTACAATCCTCTTGTGTGCAATAGCAGACTAGAAATTGGATGCAACTTTCATCATTTGGATTAGCAGCCTATATGACACTGAGATCTGATACTGTTTCTCAGTATCCTTTTTTGTAGACACTGTTCTTATAAAGATATGTAATTAAGAATGCTGTAGCATGATACTTTTTATTTATTTGTAACTAGGCTGAGGTGCCTCCCAAGAATTCAAGGGAAGCCTAGTTACCTTGAAGGTAAAGAAGGGCCCATGGAATTGTTCTTGGTATTTGGCATAACTCTGCATATAGGAACCTGGTGCTCCCTCATTGGTCTGTACATCCATACCATGCTACATTTTATAGATTCTATCTACATTTCTCACGTGCACAGTAGTGCAAGGAAATTGACTATATATTGTAATGTGTGTTCTTGTGAGTAGTTTGTAATATTTCATATTGGTGTAAGTAGGGTTACTGCCTTCCCCTTACACAAAATGGAATAAAATTCTGCCTCTTCCCTACTTATCAATCCATGACCTACTTTGCTTTCAAAATAGAATCAAGACCTGTTGTTTTGTCTAGGTATTCAGTTGGTCTGCTAGCTGGCAGTAGCTGGTCTCTGATGTTTGACTGCCCAGCTGCTCTTTCAATCATATCCACTCTGTCAAGTGGAAGGAAGAAGTCCTGAGGTCACCCTTGAACAAAAGAACTCATGAATTAGTTACTACTTACTAATTGTCAAATGAAACTCAGCTGTGTTTTTAGTAGATTCAGTTAAGCAAAACAAACACGTTGTTGTTTCATTTATTTAATCCAACATTCTCTATTGAGACTAAACCTGGCAAATCAAGCTCACAGCCAGGTGCTGGCGGTGAGGTGTAGCAGGAATGTAAGACCATGAAGTAGCTTCAGCGCCACCTCTGACCAACTGTTCTAGCCCAATGGCTGCCTGTGCAGGTTCCTTATGTTGTCCCAAGGCACAGGACAGGAATAAGGGAGGATCCTCTCCCTGCACATTGCAGATGGTGTGCACCCCACTTCCAGCCCACAGTTGTTCTTGGGTTTGCCCCACGTTGAATTGATCTATCTCAGGAAGTCCGTTATATTTTCTTTATATGAACCACTAATTCAAACATCCAGCAGCACTTTAGAGTACAACAAAACAAAATTAACAAGAAATTGATAAAGATTAAGGAGATCATTCTTCGCTCCTGTGCATATGTGTCCACTTCTTGTTAACATTAGTATGAATTATTTTGATCACATAAAGATTCTCCTCCTTGTTGATCAAAAAATGATCCTTAAAGGTACAACTAAAGAGTAGGGCTGTCAAGCGATTAAAAAAATTAATCACATGATTAATCACACTGCTAAACAATTTAAATAGTTTTGGTTATTTTCTACATTTTCAAATATATTGATTTCAATTACAACACAAAATACAAAGTGTACAGTGCTCACTTTATATGTATTTTTATTACTAATATTTACACTGTAAAAAACAAAAGAAATAGTATTTTTCAATTTGTATTGTATTGAATACAAATACTGTAGTGCAATCTCTTTATCATGAAAGTTGAACTTACAAGTGTAGAATTATGTACAAAAAAAAAACTGCATTCAAAAATAAAACAATGTAAAACTTTAAATCCTACAAGTCCACTCAGTCCTAATTCTTGTTCAGCCAATTGCTCAGACAAACAAGTTTGTTTACATTTACGGGAGATAATGCTGCCCATTTCTTATTTACAATGCCACCTGAAAGTGAGAATATGGCGTTTGCATGGCACTTTTGTAGCTGGGGGGCATTGCAAGGTATTTACATGCCAGTTATGCTAAACATTTGTATGCCCCTTCATGCTTCAGCCACCATTCCAGAGGACATGCTTCCATGATGATGACGCTTGTTAAAAAAATAATGCATTAATTCAGTTAATGAACTCTTTGGGGGAGAATTGTACGTCTCCTGCTCTGTTTTACCCACATTCTGCCATATATTTCATGTTATAGCAGTCTCGGATGATGACCCAGCATATGTTGTTCATTTTAAGAACACTTTCACTGCAGCATAGAAGGTACCATTGTGAGATTTCTAAGGATAGCTACAGCACTCGACCCAAGATTTAAGAATCTGAAGTGCCGTCCAAACTCTGAGAGGCACGAGGTGTAGAGCACGCTTTCAGAAGTTTTAAAAGAGCAGCACTCCGATACATAAACTACAGAACCTGAACCATCAAAAAAAAAAAAAATCAACCTTCTGCTGGTGGCATCTGACTCAGATGATGAAAATGAACATGCGTCAGTCCGCACTGTTTTGGGTTGTTATCAAGCAGAACTCGTCATCAGCATGGACGCATGTCCTTTGGAATGGTGGTTGAAGCATGAAGGGACATATGAATTTTTAGTGCATCTGGCACCTAAATATCTTGCAAAGCTGGCTACAACAGTGTCATGTGAATGCCTGTTCTCACTTTCAGATGACATTGTAAACAAGTAGGACTGAGAGGACTTGTAGACTCTAAAAATGTTACATTGTTTTATTTTTGAATGCAGTTTTTTTGTACATAATTTTGTACATTTATAGGTTCAACTTTCATGAGATTTCACTACAGTACTTGTATTAAGTGAATTGAAAAATACTTTCTTCTATATATTTTACAGGGAAAATACTTGTAATCAAAAATAAAGTGAGCACTGTACACTTTGTATTCTGTGCTGTAATTGAAATCAATATATTTGAAAATGTAGAAATCATCCAAAAATATTTAAATAAAAGGTATTCTATTACTGTTTAACAGTGCAATTAATCGCGCGACAGCCCTACTAAAGAGACTTTATCTTGAATGTATAAACAGCCAAGGACTCCATTTCTTATCCACAAAGATAGGACATTCCACAAGTGAGGCACATGATACAATAAACGGGCAAAGGGCACCAAACAATGGGGTCTGCACACACTTATGAAGTACTGTGCATGCAAAAGGCCAATCAGAGAGATTGCCTGGAGATATACTAAATATAACATTAATTTACAGATATTTCTTCTGCTTCAGAGCACTATAACTATTGAAATCCTCAGCTGATCTCCAAAGCTGAAGGAGCCCAAATGACCCTGGTATGACTCACCTAGGGTTACCATATTTCAGCAAGAAAAAAAGAGGACGGGAGGAGCCCCGCCCCCCCAGAACCCCCAACCCACCCCCCGTTCCTTGTCCCCTGACTGCCCCCTCCTGGGACCCCTGCCCCTAACTGCCCCCCAGGACTCCACTCCCTATCTAAGCCTCCCTGCCTCTTGTCCCCTGACTGCCCCAACCCTTATCCAC